>NC_089318.1:8768389-8983389 GCF_036669915.1 Pocillopora verrucosa | reverse complement strand
TATGCATAGGCTGTGCACAAATATTTAATTTAACTATACTTTTAAAGCCAATACCAATCCCTACGCATGATGAAATGTCAGTAGGATCAGTAGAAAATGTACCAAACATCTACGAGATTTGATCCAATTATTTTAATTACATGAATATTAACTGATACTAGGAAATCTAAGAATATTCAAAAAAATGTAAAATTTGTTTGAAAAATTAGATCTCAGCATAGGCTAAATAAACAAGATTCTTAGAAAAAGAAATGTGTACTAATAATACAAGCTAAGCAACCTTTTTAGTAGGCAGTGACTTTTTCAACCCTGGAAACTATCATCGTGAAAGCCATACTTGTACCTGGTAACTCATTCTTATTCTGATAAACTAGTTTTAAGAAGAATACAATATTCTATTATAAATATTTTATGCATAGGCTGTGCACAAATATTTAATTTAACTACACTTTTATAGCCAATACCAATCCCTACACATGATGAAATGTCAGTGGATCAGTGGCAAAGTGTACCAAACATTTGCAAGATTTGATGTAATTATTTTAATTACATGAATATTATCTGATACTAGGAGATCTAAGAATGCTCAAAAGAATGTAAACTTTGTTTGAAAAATTAGAACTCATCATAGGCCAAGTAAACAAGATTCTATTGCATTGCATATTAGAGAAAGAAATGTGTAATAATGGACAAGTACTGAGGTTATCATCTTTCCACAAGCTCAGTGGAAAGTGAGAGTGAGAGGGACTGATAGTGACTATGTTATTTGAGTAAATATCTAGAAAAGGATAAAAGGCAAGATATGGTCTGCACAAGTTTCTTATTTTAATTTTATAACCTATTAAGATAAGTCATGTATATTCTTGCTTTGTGCATTATGTGGATGCCAATTAATTTAACTTTCACGCAGATTAAAATAAAAACATGAAGTAAAATAGCAAAGCCCACTTTAATTTCAGTCCTAATCAAAGGGGGATCTTTGCTTTTCCAGTTTCCCACCCTTTAAAGCTCACATATCTTGTGACCAATTCCTTATATCAATGTTCAGTTTGAGTGTGACTATTGGTAAGAAACACCATGCATTAATGAAAGCTTGAGTAAGAGTATTTAATTCAATTTAAATAATAATATTACATGTTACAATGTAGTGATTTACACATCAAAATTATATAATCATACAATTCCAAACAAAGAAAGTCAGGTAATTGACTAACCTGCTTCAACTTTTGAGGGCCTGAGGAAGAAAGAAATAAATATGGTAAACAGTTACAATTAAGACAAAGTTAAAAGTTTAAAAGCTAAGAGATAATTATACATTACAATCATCAAATCCTATGCATTTTAGCAAAAAAGGGTCATTTACCATTATAACTTCTCCCAAACATTTATACTTACAAGAAATCATTAATTTTTGTCACTAGGTGGTACTGTACTTACAATAGTTCTACTGACACAATTGCATTTTTCTAAAGTTATCTCATAGCTTATGATTGTACAGGTCATGTGGATGGTTCCTGCTTGGGGACTGACATTTCAAGTACCTCAGCAAACTGTAATCATCAGAATTGCAAACCAAGGTGTATTTACCAAGTGCTTAAGTTTCAAAAGTAGTGACCTAATTGTTACAGCCAAGCTCACTCCTTTTTGTTAGTTATGAACATAAGTTACTTCCCTAACCTACATTACTGATTGCCTTTGTTAGAAAACCTTGGAACAGTCAAGCTCAGTTGCCTCAAACACTTTCAGAGTTGACATTATTTTTAGTACAAATTTCATGCCTTAGACAGACAAATTCAACACCTAATTAATCTTTCTTTTTTCATGATTGTTGTTGCTGTTTTTTTTTTCAGTTTTTTGCTCTGTTTTCGTGACTAATTGCTGTAATTTGTTTTGCTGTTTTTATTCGTACAAAACATTTTTGTAAGAGTTCCAATACTTGTGGATCATCCACACACTTTGCAAACATTTGGCATGCAGACAAGACAGAGGTAGTCAATGTTCCCTTTGAGAAAAAACACCTTTTAAATGACGTCTTCAATTTACTTTATTTGAAACTCTGATCTGAAAATATTTGTCAACAAGACTTCTTAGTAGTGAGAAGTACCAACCAAGTTTCCTTTCATAACTTCATTTCTTAAATGTCCCAATCACTGGACCTCCCAAAAAATATTACATCTTTTTATTTTTGGTGCAAAATACAAGTCCTTCTTTATATAAAAATGAAAAGTTCAAGTCACACTTCAATAATAACAGCTCTAAAGTTTACTTGTTGTTCTTCTCTGTCTGTCAGCTATCAACAAAATTGTTTTATACTTCGGACAGTGCATAACTATTTGTGGACCAGAGTTCCAACGCACCTCTGTAATCGCATATAGTTACTTCTGTCTCTTGTACAAATGTTTCTCCTTTGTAAGACGCACTCTACTCTGTTGTCACCACTGCTTTAAGTTCAGTGGAAACGACTGACTGAGGAATCGAGATGGCGGTGTTGGAACGTGTTGCTGAACGCTTGCTACGGTCAAGCTTTGTAGATTTAGGTACCGGTACACTGGGATCATCTATGTATCTCTTATACTTCCTAGTGTGGTATCCTTCTTTTATAAATATGAGGGTAAAAGACGATTTGTAGTCGCATTCAAAACTGTGATTGGCTTGTGTTATTTCTCACCTTTGCTATGATCACAACTCAAGTGAGTTTTGAGTCTTTGTTTCCTCGACAACTTTCGGCCACAAATCGTGCATTTGTAATACGATCGATTCTTGTTGATTATTTCTACATAGAGAGAGCTCACATCATTATTTATATCACCAAGGTATCCATCGTCTAGAAGCAGAGAACCGGTTGGAGAAGTCAGAATAAAGTTGTGCGCTTCTCTGAACACTGCAATCGGCAAGCCATCGGATTCACTTTGCTAACCAATGACAAGTCCTAAAAGATCCACGTGATCATGCCCGTCATCGGAAACACAGAAGACTCCATTTGGCGCTCATCTTTGAATGTACTTTTCATCGGTTGATCGCATTTCTCAACTGTATTGCTTAATATAACATTTATAAAGATAGCTTTTATTGTGGTTCAATGGGAAAACGAGAAGAGCGTGAGTGTTGTAAAAGAAAAGAAAGTCGTTGGCGCCGTGGAGTTAAAAGAAGGGACAACAGTTGCTATCGCTCTGACGAAGGGCTAACGCTCGAAACGTCAGCTTTTTTACCCTTTACGGTGGCTAATTTACGTTTTCAACCCAGTTGTTAACACTAAATTACCTGCTATACTCTCCCACCGACGCAGCACCACAGTTTCTTTAGAAACTTACCCCTTTATTCAGTTGACAAATTGACCGGTACAAACAAGTGTCGAGTGGCCATCTGTAAAGCTATGATTTTGAAAGTTTGTGGTGAGTAAAAATTGCGATATTCTTTACGTGATCAAAATCTTATAAAAGAATAGATGTAGCGGGTTGAATTAAGCTTAAATAACGCTCGGCGCAACTGAAACTAGAATAATTCTGAGAATCGAATCGGTCACTTGCATGCCGCAGTTTCTTAAGCTTATGCTCTACAATGAAATAAACCTATCAGTAAGGTTTCAAGATTTCTTTAGTCACGTTTGGGAACATTCAAGATTCATAATAGGAACTGTTATGAAACAAACCTTATTACATAAAGAAGCCCTCCTTGGTAAAAACAAAATAATGTATTCAGCCCTTTTTTAGTAAAATCTATGAGAGAGATGTACTAACTCCAATATAAAAGTCACTCAATATAACAGAGATTTCTCAATTTGTGAATCCAATGAATGCCCTTTTCCTTATAGCCATCTTAAAGGCCTGGTCTGAGCCATTAATATATATATTTAATTTTTTTTCTTTTTTCAAATTCAGATGTCGCGGAATCCAGATACAAAATGGTCAAGGTTCTTGTAGACAACCTCATTCAAGGCCAACTCATTGTGAGCCCAGGGAAAAAAATACAAACAGCAGCTAAGTTTGCAGTTTAGGATAACTTCACTCTGATTTATTGTTACATTTACAACAAGACTTTAATCAAAAAATCAATTTTATTTATCTGTAATTAACCCCTTCACTCCCAAGAGTGCTTGGTTTTCAAATGTAATTTAAGATATTGTATTTTATGGAAAAGAATCAACAGATTTGTCAAACCAAATTTAATGATTGATTGGGATAATTTTATATGAATAGCTGTAATTGAGGATTAATCCATATGAAGTTTTCAAGAAAAGAAAAATAAATCAAATTCCATCTTAATATTGCCACAAGTTGATGTTAATAATTAATCAAAAATATTTTACATGTAAGCCTTAATTAAGCTTCTAAATAAATTTCATTGAATACTTGAATTTTAACTGGATTTTTTTTTAATTTAAAGTATTTATTTTATATCATTAGCCTCAAATTTTTGCTTAAAATTCCCAGTAATTCTTAAACATTCCTAAAAATTCCTGAAAAATTCCCAGAAATTCCTAGGAATTTTTTAGATTTACAGCTTCTCAGGGAAAGTCATTGGTTCTCTGAGTTGGAATTCCTAGGAATTCCTAGGAATTCCAAGTCCTGTTGGCTATAAACTTGGAATTTCTGGGAATTTCTAGGAATTTCTAGGTTTTTAGAACCAGAGTTGTTATGGTTGGGAATTCCCAGTCCAAATTTACAGTGAAAATTCACACCTTTATTCCTAGGAATTCCAAAAGCCATTTCGCAAGGGTGGAGAGAAAGAAAGAAAGTTCTTGAAACATTCTATTTTAAATGAAACTTTATTATGAATGTTAGTTGCAACAGCAATGAAAACATCTGTGAAGCCACAATAACAATTACCTTTCCATGTAAACAAACCATAATGAAGCATGATATGAATAAATTTAATCTCACCCAGTTTGAATGTAGAATCCAAAATCTAATAAACTTGCTAGTGAATAGGAAAAAGCTCAATGCTTATTCTAAATATCACATATCAATCATGCCACCACTTAAGTGTGATTTTTTTTAAGATGTGAACTTTTTCTTATGGTCATCTATTTTTAGTATTTATCTTTTACCAGCTGACATCTGAGAAGAATCAAGTCCACACTGGTAATTTGACACATTGTAAGCAAACCCTACAATTGATTAAATTTTATTTGATCAAAAACATGAAGGGCAATAGAGGAAATTGGCTAGCACAATTCAAGTTTTCCTTCTAAAGTATTCTGTGATCGTTTCCTCTACCATAGGGTAAAGTTTACAGTTTTCCTCTTTTCACTGTCTTCTGTTCATCTGTTTGCTTTCCTAACAATCTTAACTATTGTTGCCAAAAAATGCGAGAAGCATGTAAAATGTGTACAGTGATTAACACTTTAATTCATGAGAGTGATAAGCATCTAATTTCTCCATTCAATATCACCCCTAAATCAAGCATTAAGGTCATGAGAATAAAGGAAATGACAATCAACTAAAGAAGCTCTTGATTGTTAAACAAATTCTCCTTGCCAGCACATTAGGAAATGTGAAGAGAACAGTATGGAGAATATGCATACTGATGTTGAGGGTGTAAAGGGTTAAAGACATCATATAATCAATTTTATATATGTAGAGTATTGCTTAAATATATAATTGTGGTGAGTGAGACTGCCTGGTAAACATCAGTCTATGGTCTTCTACTCTTCCACCCTGGAGGGTGCCTTGTGTGCATAAAAATTAAAGTTCAGTGCCTTTACCAACTTTTTTGGCTACAAAGATCAACAAAGAACAACAGCCACACCAAAGAATATTTTTCATGAAAGACATCTCTTCAATGGTAGGTACACACAACTGACATGTTTCAGTGAAGCATGTCAAGCATCAAGGTATGATTGTCAGTTTGCTTTTCATTACTGCAAACAGCTTATTTCTATCAGCTTTGAAAACTTCTGCATCCTCACTTTCAATGAAAAGCATTTCCCATGAACATTTAACCACTAAAGACATAAGCTACCAGCGGCAGGTTTTTCCATTGTTTCATAACATCAGATTCTCGTCACATTTTTTGTTACATTTGAAAGCATAAGAAAATTGAAATCATTACAAAATAATGAAATCCCCCATTTTAACTGTTTTTGTGACCTAGATAGGATTTCTCCTTACATTATCAGTACAATATCAAGCAGACAAGTAATTAGAATAAAGAAAAATATCAATGAGGAGATAATTGGTTGATCCAATTCCAAATCCTCTATCCTAACATCACATAAATTGTATGACAGACAATCAGTTATGTAATCACATGTACCAGAAAGACAGCAAATAAATGTAACATACTCCAGTAAAGTGTTCTTATGTACAATGAAGTTTCAAACTCATTGAAATTAAGTTGACTTCATGATTCAGATTTTAGTTTAAGAAATGTGTAATATCTCTTTACATGGATGAAAAGAGAATGCCACATATGAATTTTAAAACAGTAAATGCAAAAATCTTAAAGATATGGCATATCAATTTACTGAGAATTTAATCATTGGCTGGTACTCAGAGATATAAAAGAGGCTATGTAAAAAAGAGCAAGGCAATAAAATTACAGATTCAGGAGGAGCATATGACATCAACTAGTTTACTGATGTTCTCACCTGAATTCAGTCTGTAAAGAGAACTCTGCAACACTTCTGTTTTATCTTCTCACACTTGAATTAAAACAACATTTAATTATTTGCAGGCAGGTTAAGGAGGAAATTAAAGGAATGGATGTATGTTACATAAAAAGAAACCCTTTACAATAAAAATAAAGCAGAAGCATATTACCTACGTGTCTTTGCAATAATAGGTCTTTTTTGAGCAGTTATCTACATAATTTTGTTAACTGGGTGCAGTATAAAGCAATTATTTTATTCTAACCTTCCTCCTTCAAGGGTGCCCTGTGTATCAAATATATCAAGTTCAGTACCTCCACAGTCATAAGCCGGGCTTTTGGGGCTACAAAACAATGTAATCAACGAGCTGGTCAATTTATCGAGAGTCAAACAGTTTCCCAAAATCGTATGGAAAGTTTAAAATGTGCTTCAATTGTGCTACATATAAGGATTTATCGTTCTTAATTATTCATGAAATTCCGAGAGTGTGACACAATTAATTCAAAAGAAAGTATCCAAGTAAGTTACAGAAATGGTTTACCAATTGTCAACTGATGATGTGTTAACAAAACCTCCCTAAATTATGGTGCCGATATGAATTTATCGTTCGATCGTAATCACTAGTGAAATTCGGAGATTGTACCTCAATGAATTCAACCGAAAATACCCAGAAAGGTTACAGAAACGGACTCTTAAAAACGGTTCTCAGATTCAAAAACTGTAAACAACACTTATTTACGCTAACCATGTGCTTACCAGCGTGCTTGTAAGGTCAAATTGCTAAGACTCTGTTTAATTACACGATCACACCTCAGACGCTTCTTGCAAAATGTGATGACTACCGATTTCAGAGATTGATTCTTCAGTTTCCAGCATTAGGAAAAAAATATCGTATCGCAAGCATGTTCATCGTAACCCGAGCAGTAAGTGCGCCTCGAGATGTTGAGAGAAGAGAGAGTGGCTCCATGTTTTATGAGACAATTGAGATTATTTCCTGAAGTTCGTACGAATCGATTAGAAAGCATGAAAACATGGCGCTGAAAAGTACCATGACTAAACAATAAAGTTCACTCATTCGGCAGTAGAACTAATTCCATTTTACCCGTGGGTTTGTTCACACCACACATTTGCGGTCCTTAATTTATTTCTCAGATGTTTGACGGGTTCTCACATGACAATATTGTCAAAATCAAATTACGCGTCAGACTCAATGTAAATATGGACATCGCTGACTCAATCTCGTTCCATTTCAATTTTGGAAAAGGCTACAACTTCGTTCTTAGGCTAAAACAACACTTCTTCGACATAGCGCGATTTTTTTAATGAACAGAGTAAATCCTGCGATAGATGACTGAAGAGAGAAAAAGGTAGAAACCTGTGCTCGCCGTTCGCTATCATTTGAAAGCTTTCTAAGCAAAACAAAATCCGTAAGATAACTTCTTTTCCATTAAAACCTCGACTGTATAAAACATTCCAAGCGACAGGACAAGAAATACCTTGAAGAATACGAACACTTTGAAATGTTTTTCGAGCGATGAACCGGCGCGAGGGTTTTTTAGGCGATGAAGGCCGAAGTCATTGTTTTACCGAAACGTGATTTTAGTTATGAACTGAAGCTAGTATCAAACGACGGTTGGTAAAAAAGGTTTGAATTTTTCTGGGCCTTAGCGTTAGAGAAAACCCAGATAAGACACGACTTACCTCCTCGTCTTTCTCGGGTCCTTTGTAGTTCGCTTCTCTTTGTTGATGACCTCTTCTCAGTCTCTTTTCAGGAGCGTCTTTGTATTTCCTTCTCGCGTTGCTCTTCGCTAGATATTTGCCTTTTTACTTATGTCTTTTCTTGTTATTCTTCTTATAACTTTCTTGCGCGTTTTTCTCGACTGACTTTACGTCTTTCACTGCTTGTTTTTGGTCGCTCAGTCTCTTTCTTTTCATCCTATTTCCACTCAAAACCCTCTCTCCACGAACTTGAATCATAACAATTTCCTCCCGTTGACAAAGCTTTAGCTCTACCGGTATTGTTGCTTTGCGAGTTGATTAGAAATTGCAAAATACCGAGAATCGCTATTCAACTTTAACCTCATTAGTAAAAAGGTAAGACTTATTGAATATTTAGGATCGTTTGCCGTGTGCGTTATGTATAATTATGATTTGGATTCTTTTATTTCAGGGTAGAGGAATATGTATGCAGAAGGTTGGATCAAAACACGAAACGAAGAAGACACGAAACGAAAGCTTCAACGTATGGGTGCGAATTCTTACAAAACGGCGGACGACACAAGTGCTCATCAATTGCAGGCAAGCTCATCAATTCGTTCAATTCTCGCACTTCAAGTTCAATTCTCGTCAAGTCTTCCTCCCGATAAACCCTTTTCCTGCAATTCGGAACACAGCAGTTTTGCGCATTTCGTTTTCAGAACAAACACATTTGGCCCTTATGACCTCGTTTCAATTTTGGAAAAGGCTACAACTTCGTTCTTAGGCTAAAACAACACTTCGACATAGCGCGATTATTTTAAATGAACAGAGCACTTCCGTGCAACTCGCCCCAGCTTTTCACGGTTGGTGGCCATTTTGGAATAAGATGTATGGGGTATCCAAGTTACGCGCTCAATAGTGCCTGCGCATTACCTTCTCTCTCGCCCTTCCATTACGTAATGGCTAAGATAGTGCCCATGGCACATTTGGGCGCGCATGCATGATCGTGGTATGAAGCCATACAGTTGCGGGATACTGACCCCTGCCATCTGTATTTTTCTTCACCTAATTTTATGTCCCCACTTTTTCCTTTAGATGACCTTGGGTTACACTGCTCTTCTGGCAAGAGCTGAATGTCACTTCACCTTCAGAGAGGAGATTTGGTTCCTTCTTTTCATTGGCGCAACCTCTTAAAGACATTCCGCTGATCATCAGGGAATTGAAGCATACATAATTGTGCTATTCTGCCGCGCATATCTTCGGATAACCTCTATCACACTACGAACCTTTCGTCGTCTAACTGGTCGTGAGATGGCGAAGGGGTAAAGATGGGTGGGGAAGGAGACTACCTTACTACATAGTCGGAGAAACATTCATGCCAAATGATTTCATGATTTTGTATTGTAAGAAGTAAAATACTCTAACATGCACTCGTTGTCTTGTTGTCTCTTTCTTTATTCTCTCTTACTACACAAGTTATTACAACAGGGACTAGCTCTGATCTCTCGAGGAAAGTGTGAGTCACCGCTTATAAAGGTGACACTTACCGAGCTGCCAATCTCTAACCTTCGTTATGTTTTTACACTTAAATAACGAATCACGTTGGGCTACGCAGAACGGAGTTTGCATACTAAGTGGATACCTTCGCGATGTTTACGCTTTACGAAATGTCTTTCTGACTTAAATTTCTTGGTCTTACGGTCAAGTTCAGGCAGAACAAGAACGAGATTGACAGAATAAAAATTATAAGAAACTTAAAAACAGAATTAAAATCATACTTGAAAAGGTATTGTAAAAGAAAATAGTCCTTGAAGGCTGTTGCATAACAGCAGAATAAACACAAAATTCGGAGAAGAAAGGGCGTACCCAAGGTACCGTCCCTAAAAGAGCTACGTGTTAGTCGTATAAGTTATCTAATTACAAATTCAGTGCGGAAGGAGAAAAGTACTACATGTTTACACTTTAGGTCACCTCTGAGGAAAAGAGGTGTCGAACGTGCTAAATTAAAATTAAAAACTATTTTTCTGATCGGAAATTAGACATGGATTTAGCCTAAAAAACGTATGACATGGATAAAAGTATAAAGGAGGGTTATTTTCATGAAATTCCTATACGGGATCAATTTTTCTAGGGTAGTGTCATTTTCTTAATAATTAATTAATTTTTTAGCAACATAATGAAAATATACCGGTATCTAGCCGCAAACCGAAGTTTACGCAAAAACATGTCTCCATGTCAATTTCACGATCACAATAAGGAAAAGGTGACCAAACTCTGTCGGTAAGGTAAGACCGCTAAAAGGAATAAGAAATGATCAACCGGCTTATTATAATGTCTACTGAATGGCTCACGCAAATGTTTTTTTCCATTAATTTTCCAAGACCACTATAGAAAACCCTTATAATGTTTTTGGATTAGATGTATTTATATTTTTATCGTTTAGCATTATTTTGTTTCACAATGCTTTGTGAAAAAATTTAATAAAACACCACTAAAAACTACTATTTAAAGACTATCTAAATCGTATGTTGTTCCTTCGTGAAAAACAAAATTTATATATACATTTTTTTGATATAAATATTCTAAGAAATTCTAAGAGAAAATCATTTGTTTTCAGAACCCCCTTTACATCATAATTTTATGTTAAACAAGTATTCGAGTCTGGTCAGTTTTGTTTTCTCTCTCTTTCTCTTCGGAAAGTCTCACACACATAAGTTAGTGCTACAACAGCCGCAACAGCAAATATACCCAAAATAGCCAAGGCTGTTAGGGCAACCCAATCGCTTGAAGTGGCAAAATAGACACTAACACCAGCAACTGTTATCACGATTGTATTTCCCAACGCCATGTATTTTCCTGGATAGCAAAAGAAATTTTGAGAACGGTCTTGATCACTGAATGAAGGACGGTTGAATTAGAGCGACGGAAGGAGTCAATTGACCAATGAAAAACTCTACAATGCGCACAGCGACACGTCGGGGAAGCCGGAAAGCAAAAGGCAGCCGATCATTAAAAGGCGTTGATAGCTTGAGCGACTCCTGCTATTCCCTTGCGCTTTTAAATTTTCTGACCTGAAAGTTTGGTGGTTATTAGGATATCTTTTAATGACTTTCCTCTGCGATTTGATAATAAGGGTTAGTCTTAAGGTGTCATTTCCCCATCTGTATGTTCTTGAGGTTTGGCAAAGCCGAATGAGATTGTGTTACAAAAGGTAATATTTTCATGTGCGCGCGCTATTTTCTTTTTTTTAAGTGTACTTTCTCTCCCGTAGAAAATAAGTCCTTAGATACGTATCCCAAAACCTTATTCTAGGTATTCTCTATTCTTTAAGTATATTTGAAACTCTTTACGTTTCTCATATGTCAAGGGTCGGTTCCCCGTTAAATAGCTCGCGAATTTGATATTATTCACACAGCCATCGGCTGTGAGTGTTACTGCTGCCAGAAGTGTAGATTCTTAGACAAGACTGCAGCTGCGATTATTTCTGAATCTTGTCAGTTGCCTCCTTGGAACGAATTTTTCACGGAGAAATAGGAGACATATTGTTTCTTCGCTGTGCTGTGTCTGTAATAAGTTCAATGCTGGCTCGACATTCTGTTTGTAAATTTCCTCTTGAATTACTATTCCCGGTTCAGAACAGGTTTTAATTTTCGCTTTCACAATCTACCTTGAGGGCTTAACGTTCGATTGTAGTGTGGTAACTTATCACGCGAACGTAAATCTGAGCAGCGATTGTTTACTGTTTTGTTTTGGTCTGCGTTATCAAATTTGATAATTATTCCGAACAGTTCACAGTCTATTTGATCGGATGTTCATGAACAGTGAAGCGGTATCAGACATTAACACACATGTAAGCATGCTCTGTTCAGTAATATAAAGGGAAAGAGCGGCTTGACGCGAACTTGAGTCTTGTGTGAGATGGAAAAAAAACTGCAAACATAAGAGGGCTTGCGTGTCATGTTGGAAGCCTTTGCTATCGCTTTGCATTCGAGAATTAAATCGCTCGCTCGAAACCTCGAAAAGTTCTTCAAGTGTCTCGAAGCTCGAGACTGCCAATTCACATTTGAGCGGCATTGTAAGCCGTGACTTTCTCGTGTCTGCAGTCGGTCTTCAATATGTACCTCCAACGGATTGTTGCCTGAGGTTGATTACATAACTTATTCGTGAAAATGTACATGTTTTATCGCACACTCGTCGATTGAGAACGGTTCGAAGTTGTGAACTTATGACAATATATCAGCTAAGACTTATCAGCAAACAATGTTTTATCAAAGTTACATTCAACAAATCAGCAGAGGATTGGCGATAACGAAAGGTAAAGTAAGCTTCGACCCATGAGGAAGTTACTACGCAATTTCATGAATTCGACCATTTTCTACTGTGCACTCATGATTCTTCAGCTCTAAAAGTTTTTTCGGGTTAAATGAATATATTATGTCAAACGTATGAGCATACTTACCGCTGTTAATAATATTTTTGAAAACGTCAGCACTTGTGGTTACTTCCGCTTATGATGTTCGTGTCGCTCCGCCTGGAAAAAATGAAATTAAAACCTTTTGGCGAATGCAAACGGAAATCTACAGAGAGCTAAAGATATCTGGGGAGGATTAAAAATACGTAGAAAGAATCTAAATTGTTTTATCATTTCCATTCTAGCCATTTTAGCAAAAACGTCACCTACCCTTCGACTCACTGCGTACTTTCACTTTAAAAACAACAGGAGCGAAGACTGAGAATGACGACCACGAATATTCAAGCCCAGCTTCCTATAATTCCGCTCGGCCGTTTAATTCAATATTAGGCTAGAGCAGAATTCAAACAGAAAGCTATGGAAAAACTAGTTTCTGCTTCGTAAGCATGATGGTTTGTAAAAAAGTTTAGTTTTTTATTAAAATGTAACCTCTCCTCCATGCATTGCCGTTGAAAGAATAGTTTCAAGGAATTGAAGGTTTCAAAGCTCTTGTGGCATTGTATAATTGTACAGATATAACACAACATAACATTTGAGCGATCAGTTATTGTTTGTAAACATATTTACCAAGACAACTAATGTAAGACAATTCGCAAATTTGGTTCACAACTTTTATCGAACGACCCAATATAATTTTATTCCAACAAATTTTAAGACCCATTCCCCAATGGAAACAAACATTTGTTCAAAATATGTGATTTTGACAAGTTGCGACATTCCTCCCTGGAAATGGCAAGCACTCTTCATTTTAAATTCATGATTTAATTCCGACCTCAACTCCACTCTTCTCAACCCCAAAAGGAACTTTTGATATGTTTATTTTTCGCATTTTTGTTCTTAGGTTTGTCTTAGTGTGGTAGGTTATAAAGTTGATTTTAGTGTATTGTGTGGACCATTATCCAGTATTTTATTTAATTTTTTTTTAGAGGGCACGGTAACGAATCCTGCAATCTGATTGGTTCTTTACCCGGTCAGTATTTTCCTATCTCTGCCCACGGGCCACGGTAACGCTTTCGTGAGTCGCTGAGTACATCTCAACTTTCGTTGCCATTTTTCATATATATACCTCGTTTTCCCGCTGGGCAGTATTTTTAAGCAAACACGTCGGTCACTACCTCAAGCCGACTTATGAATCCTCTCTTTTCTCTCTCTCAAATCACTTTAGTTGACAAAAAATATTGGTTTCAGAATGAATTTGTATAGGCAATAGTGTCATTACGTTGGTTGACAAGCGGCCTAAAAACCGTCTGCAATTGATTTTAATCATTCACAAAAAGTACCCAGAAAGTTAAAACGGTATTTGGTTACAGGTAAACTGAACAATGGAACTTTCATTCATTTAATGTCTGAATTTTCTCAAACAATTTGTTCGTAGTGAAAGAGCGAGCGAAGTTTTAATTTCAGTTCGACAATAAATATACGCTCTTGGTGAGTCTTTCAAAGTCCGTTCAATTTGGACATTTGGACCATAAATTGCACAACAGAAACTGAAGGAATTTATTGAGAAAAGGCCGCATTAAATCCCCTTGTGTCTCGTTGGAGTGTTAAAGTAATTTGTGATTTAGTTTGTTAAAAATGCGACTTTAGGATAAAAGGGCTATAAGTTCGAAGTTGTACTTCAGAATAGGGGTAGAAACAGTATGTACTTACACGTCGGTTCCTCCTTGCACTCTTAATAATAGCCAACACTCAAGCTTAGTTTACCAAAAACACATATGTTAGCTCTGTGAAGCTGAAAACAAGAACTACTAAAAGAAGGCAACTAACGGCATTTATATGTACTCCAAGTGTTAAAGCTTATGACGTAATTGCTAAGTAAACAAAATCAGAAAACTTCTGACGCAATTTATCAAAAACTTTTTTCTTTTTGCTTTGGTAACTACAAAAAACTGTAATGTTATTTGAGTGGCATTTCATATTCCAGCTCAAGTTTTGAATATTGCATTGCTCTTATAAACATTAATATCCTTTCCACGAAGGAAATTATCATAATGACAAATTGTTCAAAAGGTGGTATATTCCTACTTAGGTCAGAAAGTGGCAAGAATCTTCCGCTTTAATTCATAAAGTAATGTCGGTTTAACTCTACATTTAGACGGGTGTCGAACTCACGCCTCCCAGACCCAAGCTGGAGCCAGTTGATGTGCATAAAAAGATGGGACCAGAGAACCAAGTCCGGATAACCGAGGTCCAGATAATCAAGAATTGACTGAACTACCAACTATGCTACAATTCCAATGTTGACAGCAAGGAAAATGCTAACAGATTTGGTCAATAAAGCCTCACGGCATACTCAAGTGTCGCATTAAGGGATACTGATCGCTGCCATCTGTAATTTCTTTGTACCTAATTTTTGTGTCTTCACTTTTCCCTTTAGAGAACCTTGGGCTACACTGCTCCTGAGGCAAGAGCTGAATATCACTCCACCTTCCGGAGGAGGATTTGGTTCCTTCTTTTCATTGGCGCAACCCTTTGGAAACATGTCCGGTGATCATCAGGGAAGTATGCAAAGTTTGCCATTGTGCCACGCATATCTTCGGAGAACCACTATCGCGTTACGAACCTTTCGTCAGAAAGGCCGTGTGATGGCGAAGGGGTAAGGAGAGGAAGGGGGAGAAAGGGCCTTACGTCACAACCAGAGAAACATTTATGCCAACTGATTTCATGATCTCGTTTTGCAATGCTTTATTAAAATTTAATTAAACACTACTATTTTAAGAGAGAAAAGCATTTTGATATACAGTCTGCCATTTACATCTGAATCGTATGTTGACAACTATACCAGTCTGATCAGTTCTTTGTTTTATATCCTTCATGAAACACAACATTTACAACAGCAAAATAAAGCTATTCTAAGAAATTCTGAGAAAAAATCATTTCATCAACTTCCCTTCAGCGATTCTTAGCCATAAAAGCATCTGCCATAATATAAATTATGGCCATGGTAGTAGCAAACAAAACAATAACGACTATTGGGAAAACCCAACTGCATGCAGTCAATGAGAAAGTACAAGCACGAGTTTCTAACGTCACTGTCCTTCTATCTGCCATAAAAGCATCTGCCATAATATAAATTATGGCCATGGTAGTAGCAAACAAAACAATAACGACTACTGGGAAAACCCAACTGCATGCAGTCAATAAGAAAGTACGAGCACGAGTTTCTAACGTCACTGTCCTTCTATCTGCCATAAAAGCATCTGCCATAATATAAATTATGGCCATGGTAGTAGCAAACAAAACAATAACGACTATTGGGAAAACCCAACTGCATGCAGTCAATGAGAAAGTACGAGCACGAGTTTCTAACGTCACTGTCCTTCTATCTGCCATCTGATTTCCTGGATAGGAAAAGAAATTCTGAGAACAGTCTCCCCACATAAACCTGATAAAATGATCCCTCCCCCTTATTCTCCCATAAGGCTCTGTAATATCCTTCTGATCTCCCTCATTGGCAATTAATTGACAGTCAATTTTCTATAGTCTCCATCTTTATACCCTGTTGGTGACAACTGATCCCCCCTCGTTCCCCTAAGAAACCGAATGATACCTCTAGGTATCAGGTTCTTCTCCCAAATAAATAAATGTTTTTGTCACGGCGTAACACAATCTAATGTAAAATAAATAACCTAAGAACGACGAATAGTGGCGTGACTCTCACTCATGTCGAGTTGTCAGTTTTTGATTATCCTGTAACACTTTAAATGGTTGTTTCAATAAGGAAGAAATCATTACCGAACTTTTAGTAGATCCAGAACCAAAAAGAAACTGCAGGTGCACGAAAACGAAGATTTAGAATGTTCCTGAATGAATGTTGGCAGAAATGAACACGTGTAAACGCATACCCTTTTAACAATCATTTTATGTTTCATTTATGTTTGCATACATACGAGTGGTATGAGCGGCATGAGTGTCATGAAGGAAGCCTTTGCTATCGCTTTGCCTTCTAGAATTATATCGTTTGCTCGAAACTGTGCATTGAGATCCTCAAGAAGTTTTTTGAGTGTCTCGAAGTTCGAGAGTCAATGGTGCTTTAAATGTAGGTCGTGACTTTCTTTTCCGTGCTATTATGTGATCTCGTGGTTTGAGATGGGTAAACAAGAATTCAAACTGGCTGCTGGTATGTACCGCAGACGACATCTTATGGACGAAAACTCCTTCTTCTCTTGCCGAAATTTTCATATTCAAAGATAAATGGGCACTCAAAAGACTGCGGTAATAAGGAAATCGGCGACAATTGAAGTGGATTCTTAATTGAGATTATAATCGATCTCAAGCTGGAAAAACAAACTTGCGAGCACGCGATCGTTTAAGGCCCCAAAGGGAAGCAAATGTATTATAACAGAACTTTTTGACGATTTAGTGCTTTAAGGTTAGAATGGAGATATATTTTGTAGAAAGCTGTGAAGTTTTTTTTTGTTTCGCGTTTATTGTTACGCTCTGGTTGCATGATCGGCAGCTAGTCAAGGCTCTCAAACGACTGAATGGAGAAGAATGGCAATAAGGAAACAGAAAATAAAATTTCATGACCAATGAAGAAGTTACTACGCAGTTCAATAGATTCAACCATTCCCTATCATTTCAATTTTTTGCCGAGTTAAATGAACATATTGTATTGAATATATGCACATGTACTGTACTCACCGCTGGTAATGTTTTTATCCTTCAACGTATTTGTGGTTGACTCACGCTTAGGACTTTCGCTTCGCTCCACCTGGAATACATGAAATTTAAACCTATTAGAAAACGCAAACTGTTATCTAAAGAACTCTCAAGATATATAGGCAAAAATAAAAACACGAAGATAGACTCTAATCTCTTTTTACATTCTCGCTTTTTAAGTTCTGGCTAACCATTCCGCTCGCTGCCGGTGTCACAGCGGATTTGGACCGCTAACGGATTTAGACCCCCGGATTTATTGTAAATCGACTCGACCGAGCACTAACTTGACTAAAACACCTAAAAGTTTAACTTATTTCTAATCATTAGGAATACAACAAGCAACACAAACACAACTGGGTGTAAATTTTAATTCGCGTTCTCGGCTTACGAACAATAGGAGAAGTCTCAATGTAACAGAAGTGAGTGGAACAACAGAATTTCGTTGTGGAACACGAACCGTGGATTCTCGATTTTTCGAGTCTCCATGAGAAATGAAAATCAGTTCAGACACTCCTGTCTAGTGCCTTCATCAGGGGTGATCTGAACGCTGCAACAAGAGGTTTTTTTATACATTCACTAATTGGCTGCCCTTTTTTTTTTCTAACGAGGTGTAAATAGGCTTCAGGAAGTAAGCCGTCATCATCCCGATTTAAAGGAGCGTGGGCGGAGTTGATTTGCCAAGCGTCCAAACAAAGGCACTAGTGGTAACGCCGACTACTGGTGATAATTTTAGACTTATCCTACCCAGTTGTATGGTTGGTTAGGCATGTGTGCTCCAATAAAGCTGGATTTTCCTTTTTTCAAAAGAAGACCGCATTTTGATGCTCTTTCAAACGTGTACCAAACTGACTTTTGGTCTGTCCGATGTGCTCGTTATCACAGTCATTGTACGGAATAGAATAAATAGCGTCGGTTTGTGGTTCTTTCGTGACAGGATCCTTAGGTTTTGGCGAAAATATGCCCCAAAGTCTAAGAATTTCTGGAGGAAATAAGTACTTAGACTTTATTTTTGACCGGTAAGCTGATATAACAGCCGTTCCCTAAATCATCATCTTCTTTGATCTTTTAACTTCCCCCTTTTTTTATCAATGAAATAAATTTGTCCATGGAAAAGACATTGTTCAAAGTAAATGGTAACTTCTGGATCGAGGTAACATTGGAGATAATAGGCTAACAAGTTAGGGTAAATTTTTTACTGCTCAAGGCGGCGCAAAACGACCTTCGAACGTTGAGATAACCATTCATCAAAATCTGTCATTTCCAACATTTTTTCCAATAAATGTGAAGACAAAAAGTAGATTTTCTTATTTATTTTAGAGATTTTAGGAAATCTTTACGACAGGACTCGAGTCGAAGTCATAGGAACACCTTAGACACGCCACGTTGGCGGGCAAGCATGGGCAGACTAAGCCGGCTTCATCAATTTTTTGCTAAGAAAAAAGAACTGGAACTTTTATTACCCATTTCGTGGTTTGGACCCTAAAAATTAGCCTTCAGGCCAGATTTCAGCCAAATCCATGTGGTTGAGTGGCTACGATTTTTTGAAAAAGTTCGAAAGTTACAGACTATTTCTCATAGGCAATGGACGCTTACGGTGCGACAGCGACTTCAACCGGAAGTGAAGTCATGATCCGTGCAATACTGCGCACGATCTGACCAACTTCCCAGCCGCACGGGACGTCGACGACGTGAAGAGCGGGTTTTAACCGCTGTGGTGAAAACGTGAGTGTTAATTTTCTCTTTTTGGTCATTTTTGTCACCTTTAACAAATGCTATTTTTGAAATATTACTTGTGATTTCATTGTTAACATAAGATGACTTTTTGGTTCGATTCACTTGTTCTTGCCTAAAACTCGTCCTAACTTGTACCACGTGTTACTCTTCTTTCAATTCCACAAGCACAAGCTTAATAATCGAATCTGTCTGTAGATTTTAACAAAAATATTCAGGGTGTATTTTAAACTCATTTTTTGGGCAAAACAGTAGTTTACAGCGAATTGCTATAGCTCACTTCTCTACTAATGCTGTAAGGTTTAGCTATAAATATAAAAATATATATGTTTATAAGTGCTTGGTCTCACTAATTTCATGAGAATGTTATTGTAATGCAATTCATTTTTAAAGGCCTTTGGAAAGCGAGTTATATTTTCTTGACGAATCAGTCCCTCTCCAATAAACTTAACTTTTCATGAAACGGACATTTATGTTTTGAAGGAGCTTTCCAAACTAGTACAAAGCTGGATATTGAATTGTCTTTTTATGCCAAATATTTTTGTTGCGGTTGAACCCGGCCAAGACTCCATGAACGGATCGACTATTTACATCTTGAACTTTTTAGCTTTCGTAGGCCAGATTTCGAAATTCAGTATTTACGCATGCGTAATGAACAGTGAATTTATATGTCAAAATTTTACTTACACAACCTCAATAATTAAGAATTCGATTTTACTGTATGTGTTGACACTTTCTCCAATCAAAAGTTTGAAAGATATTTCAATCTAACGAAATCCTGAGATTCTGTAATTTCTAAAATTCATTGCTAATTACGTATGTAGGAATGCTGAATTTTAAACCTAACAGCATCAAAATATGCAAATGATCTAACCATCGATGGTATCTAGGGGTCTATTCCTAACCCGGTTTGACTGAAAAATAGCTTTTTATTTCTGGTGTTGGAACTTTGATAATGATTATCGTAAAGTAAAATGTGTATGCTTCATGGACAACCAAACAGTTGCACCAGAATTTTAAATTAGCCTGTTTCTGTTCGCTGTTGCACAGGCAGCAATCAATCACAAATAGAAAAGAAAAGGGTCAAGTATGGGATTCTATCGCTGGTAATTTAAATGCAATGGATTGTCCAAAGCTACAAAACGGTCATGTTGCGATCGTTGTACACTGTTACACACAAAGTATAAAAGAAGGATGTCAGAAGAAATCCAAGCATCTGGAATGATGCTGAGGTCGGTGAACTTGATGAGAACATTGCAGATCTTATTGGAAAAGAGGACGCTGCTATTGAAAGGGATAAAGATGGAAAGAAAAAACCAAAGCTGATAAAAAGGCAACAGAAGAATTACGGATTAAGGCTATGGAATGGTTTGGAAACACTAGCACAAAAGGTGGAGATGATGGATAGGAGGGAACTAAAAAGAAAAGAGGGAGAAGCGGCAGTGATACAGCAGAGGTTCTCAGAGAAAAAGCAAAGTTAAAACATATTCTGAGAGAGGAAGAGCTAAAGTTAAGGAAAGATCAACAAAGTCAAACACTGTCGATATTACAGAAACAACAGCAGATGAATCAAGCATTGCTCACCCTCATGGCAAAAATGTTACCTAACGAGAAAAATTAACTGTTACCATAACTCAAGTTGTTGTTATGAACCAATGGTGTCTTTTTGAATGGCACTTTGAGGAGAGGGATTTGAGTTTGTGTTCATTAACTATCATGGAATAATGAAATTCAAGAGAGAAATATCTAAATTTTCATATTACAATGATTTAAATTTGCTTATTATTAGAATGCGCCTGTTCCATTTCAAACCTTCGGTGACTTCTTAGTCTCGCAGAAGCTGGTACCAAACAAGATAAAGAAGTCCTAAACTTTTTTGTTGTTCATGTTAAAATTTTTATATAAATGCTTCACATATGTTTATAACAAGTGTCTGACCTATTGTGCCTCACAAACCCTGCCGCACCCAACACCCTTGCCCATGAAAGGTTTGTATGCATTTTTTTTTTCAATTCAGCTGATTGGTGGTCTGCTTTTCGATATTCACAAGGTAGCGTCCAACTTATTGCATATCAAAACTGTTTGTAAATATATAAATTTTCTTGGGAAGATAAAATCCGCTTCTCTTTAACACGTCAGCTATGCAAAGTAGTCTCGTAGGATGGGAGGCTAAAAGTAAAAAATGTTGCATTATTGTTGCCATATAAGCAACTCAAAGTATTTTGCTGAAGTGCACAAACAATGTACATCTTTACGATGCTGCTCATTCCCTTACAACGAGGAAATTCATCATCAAAAAGGTAAATTTTCAGCACAACACAGCGATGTTAATTCTCTCATTTCTTTAAAAGAAGTCCTTTCTTTCATTTTCGAAAGCCATACCGTTTCTGTCTGAATGAACTTGCCACTTAAACACTTGAATTTGGCGGGAGGCGACGACTACGTCGGTCCCAGCTTCCCTCTGCCAGTCAACAACAAAAGCGAAGGAAGAGAAGCAAGTTGTCTGCGGACGTTCTGTAGCTGGTATGTGCCTACGTCGGCTTCCCACTAAAGAGTCGCTAAAGAAAATAATACGTTGGAAAACAACAATGGATCGAGTATTTAACACAACCTTCCTTGACATTTTTTCCTCTGTAATTTTGATGGAAGCGTCAAAGTCTTAAATTTGTTGTGTGATGTGTGGAAGGAAGTGATTTTCAAAAGGAAAAAGATTATACAATCGACTTCGAGCCTTGTTTTATGGTTGTTTGGGCGATCGATATAGATGATGTTATTGGTGAAGGATGCAAGAGGCCTGTCGAAGAGCACAAACGTATCGGATAGCACACTTTTATCGTGTCATTGCTATCTCAAATTATCCTTGATCATTTGAAGTACTCACTTTCCTGTGAGAGTTTTGTAGAGCTTCTGCTGTACTGCTAGTGCAATTTATTTGCAACTTTACCGAAAAATTAAAAGTTTACATAAGTTTGTTTTGTCTAAAAAGTTTTTTTTTTGAAATGAATCACAACCGGCGAGGCCGATTACCAAAACCAAAAAGTTCAATGCTGAGTAAAGAAAAGTAAGACAACGCTAGAGATACGGTCGTCACATTGTTGGAAATGGAGGAACAATGATGGATTTTATCGGAGTAAGGGAAACTCTTTTCAATAATTAGTCTCGAAATATCATCAATTGAAATTGCGAATGAAAACAAGAATGAGTTTGGGCTTCCAGTTGTAATATGCCGGAATAGTTAATTAAATCAATTAATTTCTAATAAAAATTATGTTGATTTATAATTTTAACTGCACAACAAAATCATACACTCTTTGCAACCTTATTTTCCAACCTATTAAGTTACAAGTGTTATGTGACAATCTAATGGTCTGAAAAGACTCTTATTACAAGCAAAACAACAAAGAACCAGCGGGGCTGATATCAACAGTGAGTTATTCGTGGGAAAAAGTGTAAATGAGGTCAGATTAAATTAATTTGGAGAGGTTTGTAGATCTCTTTATGAAAATGGATGATTTACACCAATCAGATTTTAGAGAAATCAGGCTTTAGTCAAAAGGGGACTTCCACATTGCATATAATGCAGTAATGAGCACCGGCTTGGCTGTTTTTTAGGGGAAATTTATAGTTTTTTAACCAGGGTTTTGGCTGTGCCAATTTTATGGCAGACAAATAATACATCAGTAACTTAAGGAACATGGCAATATTTCATCCCATCATTCTATATTCTTTTCCAATAAAATTTAGACAAAACTTTCAAAACCGTTATTGGTAATTTTACGGTTGCATTCCGGAGGTCTGAGGTCTGGTTCCTTCTAGGGATTCAGAAATTTCTTTGTCCCAGGCCCGCGACAAGATGCAAATACGTCTTTCTTCATTTCATTTCACTATCTATCTTATGTCATTGTTAACTCTCTAAATGTAAGGTTTCGGACCTTTCACGAACAATCCTAAAGTTTGTAAATATGTTTATGCTTTCGATTATCGTCAAACTAGAAAACTTTGCACTTTTTGACTATTTTGACCATTTTGATCATATGCGGTTTCAATCCTCCATGAGTCGTCACAACCTCACTATTTCTGGTACAATTGTTTCTTTGGTGACTGCGTTTGCAGCATATGTCTTGTGGTTTTTAATAACAACGTGTTATCACCGTTGCTTTTCTACTGCGCAAGTTTAGTTCGAAGATGTTTGGATACTCTTTACCCAAAATCAAACGATAAATTTACTCTAGTGAAGCCATGATATTTTTTCATGTTTGATCAGAAACGAAAACAAAAAATTAAACACACACACACGCACAAATTTACTTAACATATAAATTTACGCAAAACATTTTAAAAGCACCTGTTGAGCAGGACCTCTGACCTCCTTCCGATATGCCTCTTGCACCTGTTTCCTCCCCTTGTCCATCTTTACTTCTCTGACCATTGTCACGCTGCTTTCGTGTTGCTCTCGTCCTTTCCGAACAACTTCTTTATGGTAAACACAAGTGATGGCCTAGCGAAAGTTGACACCCAAAATTAAACACAATTGAAGCCTTTTAATTCCGTCTTTCTGTAATTATTCGCGGGTGAACAGCCGCCTAAATACGGGACCATGTTAAGGTCGAAATTTTGAACGATTGAAGCTGTTGTGACTTCCACACGCTGTCTTAAAATGTGTAATATCACTGACCGATAACAGTTTGCACAATCGACGATGGCCATCATTTCAGGTCTAAGTAACGTTTGCGCTTGCAACGGCTGCAAAATGTATGCTAATAATGATGTATGATGTACGCCAATGTGTTGTAAAGGTGCACGAATTGGTAATATATTGACATCGCCATACCTCTCCATTCTTTACCTGGGCCTGTTCCACTATACAGCTCTTCTTCTCCCGGTAATTACCGTCAGAAGTCCGCTGGCGAACCTCACATAGGACGGTTGAGTAGCTTGTCATTATGTTCTTTAAATTATATCTCTCTCTGAAAACAGGGCAAGATGCACAAGAGATTAAACAAAAAGGCACACATAAAACTGGACGCCAACGAGCGTTTACTCGGACTAATTATGTGCGACACAGAAAGAGTACCTTTGCACAAGGACCTTGGAAATTCAAACAGTCACTTAACCCTTTAACTCCCATGAGTGACCAAGACAGAATTTCTCCTTACAATATCCCTACAATATCAATCAGACAGACGATAAGAATAAAAAAATGTATAAGTTGAGAATTTTCTGGTTGATCCAAATTCTCAGAAATAACATCATAAGAATTGTATGGCAGACAGAAAGGATAATTGTTAATGAGATCTTGGGCGTTAAAGGGTCAAACACCTAAAAAAAAGTCCATGAGGCTCCATTTGGCAAGAACTTTGAGCATCGTGCATATCTCCCAAAATTCAAGCTTGAAGAAAGCAAATGTGGCCTTTGTTATCTGATAGAAATAGAGTGTTTGAAACATATTGTCTATCTGCAAAACTATAAACCAAAATTGGCAAATTCTCCATAATAAGCATGCAAAGCCATTCCTTTTTCCACATTTGTTGCCTGACATAGCATAACTTTTTCCCTCTTCCAATGAACATTAGGATTTACTGATATGCTAATTTAAAGGAAATGGAAATCAACGGTTCATAAGGCGAATTTTGCAAAGAAAATCAAATATCTTGTACACTGTGTTTATTTTGAGGTCTGCCATATCCTTGTAAAACAAAATTCCCCCCCCCCCCCAGTATTACACATGCTGAATGTTTTCTAGGAATCCTAGGCTGAAAATGAAATAGAGTTAAAATAGTCAATCAAAAAGGAATAGTTCAAGCTTTATTGAAACTCTAAAAATGATCATTGTAACAGCATAAATGTTAACCGGGTTTAAGTGTTTGATGGTACAGTTTACTAATATTTGTACAGGATTTTCTTATCTAAATAAATTCCAAATAAGACGTTGATAACGAGTTCAATCATTAACCATACGTATCATTACAGTATAAACATCAAGAGCTTAAATGCTTGATGGTACAGTTTACTCAAATTTGTGCATGGTTTTTCTTATCTTTATAAATTTCAGTAAACATGTTGATCCAATTATTAATTATACGTATCATAACAGCATAAATATTAATCGAGATTAAATCCTTGAAGGTATAGGTTGATCATATTTGTGCAGGATTATTTTTATCCATATAAATTAAAAATAATATGTTCATGACGAGGTCAATCATTTATTACTCGTATCGTGACAGCATGAACATTAACGAGGCTTAAATTAGAACCTCGAAAGTAAGGTAAAGGTATGGTAATGTATTATACCTCATGAATTTAGTGTGGGTCAACAGCGAATGGCGTGTGCATTTGTAAGTACTTTGAGCATTGCAGAATGAAAGCAATTCTTCACTACTTTCCATCAAGCTTCTCATTACGAGAAGCAGAGAGGAAAGAGACCTTCGACGAGCAAACCAAATCACATGTTTTCTCGTCAGCCGCCTGGTTTAACGGTTCCCTCGCTTTCATACTTGTAGAGGAATACCGCAGACCGTTCAGCAACGCAGGTATACACACTTTCGACATCGTTCACTGTTAATTCGATATTACTCGCCGTATGTTACAATAATTCTACTAGAAATTAGTTAATAGACACTGATCGTCGCAAGGAGTGATAGAGGCGAAATTTTGGGCAGGAAGTAACAGGACATTTGAAATGACACGTTTGGTTGAGGTATGTTTTTCAACTTTGCCTTAAAGTTTAGGTAAGTAAATTGATTTTTCCGGACTCCAAAATCTTATGAGGCGGTTCTTCAATCCATTTTCTTTCGATGCATCTGTTAATTATCGTGATGCAAACTGCAGGAAAAAAGTGCATGAGGTGGTCTTGATTCACGGCTTAATCAGTCGCCAGCTGCCATTTTGTGTTTTCGACGATGCTTTTAATTTGGTTCACGGTCGTTTCGATACAAAGTCGTTTCGATTCAAGTCGTTTCGATACAAGTCGAAGTCGATTCGTTACAAATGTAAAGTCGATTCGATACAAACTGCTGTCATCGAATGATATTCTCGATCCGTTTGTGGGTTGACCTCGGAGTGGCTTCTGGTTGCTTTATGCTAAGGATAAACCCTAGCTTTATGGGGAACTTGACTCAAGTACAGGTTTTGTTTTATCTTGCCACAAGTCAGGAAATGGTCAGAAAAAAGGTCCTTCAAGGTTAGGGAAAAGTCAGGGAATTTCACTCAAAGTCAGAGAAAATTTATCTTTTTCAGAGAAGTTAGGGAAAATACTTTTTTTTTTAACTAATTCAAGTACTTAAGTAGGTTTTTATAGACATGAAAAGTAAATTAATTGGTTTTCATAAAACAAAAATACAATTTGGTTTTAGTGGTACATGCTGTAGCATATCCACTTGACGACTCTTCCTTCATCTATCAAATTCCAGATCGAATTGTAAATTAGAAAAAACAGACAACAGTTGTGCTGGATTGTTTAAATATTCTTTCATGAAAATTAAGAGATGCAGGTGTTAGGTTTCCAGAAAAATCGATCCTTTTCCCACGTGGTATCAAGGAACTAGAAATTCATCTGCCTTGCATGAGACTCGTTGAAAGCATATTTATTTCATAAATAATTGGGTGGAGAGAATGGTTGTGAGGGTGGTTGGAGGTCATCACTAGAGCCAATTTGGGAAATTCAAAAATTGGTCAAGGAAATTTTACATTTGTCTGGAGAATTTCATAAACCTATGGCTGTAGCGACCATGTTGTATATACATGCACTTCTACCTCAAAGGTAACTGAAAAGGTCTTATTTGATATAGTTTGTAATATTATTTTGCATTGTCCAGATTATTTATATTGTTTTGTTTTAATATTTCCTCAATGCCTCTTTACAAATATTTCACAGTAAGCCCCACATAGGTCCTTTCCCTCTGAGGCATAGTTCAGGACAAATACCTTTGCACCGAAGAAAAAAACAAGATTTGTTACTTGAACACTTCGTGGAAGTATAAAAGCGGGGACCTTAAGTTCAAATTACACCTTTATGGACAAGATGAAGTTCAGGGGGAGGACATCAAGAAAGCCACTAAATTTGAGAATCACTCGAGAGCAGAGAAGAAAGATTCCACTTGTCTCTGATGAAAACGTCAGGGCTGTGTTTGAAATTAGATTTTTAAAGGAAATTTTCATTATAAGAAAAAAAAAAGTTTTTCTGTGTCTTCCATTAAGTGTGAGAATGAGCTCAAACAGAATACGGGCACTGAGCAGGATATTTTATTGTGGAACATTATGAAAATGAAGTTTGTGTTCAGTCACTTTACATTTCCTTCTGCATATCTGGGTCCTCATTTTATCATTGTTACTGTTGCATGAAACTGTGTTACTGCTCTGACCATGGCATTGGGTGTTAACATTTTACTTCATTTCACTTTAGTCATAAGTCTAAGCTTTAGTTTCTTACTGCAAAAGCAAGAAAAAATCTGTCCATTTTCATTGTGTCCTCACTTTTATTTTATTCGTTTATTTAAAAATAACCTTGAGTGGAGGTACGTTAAGTGCGTAGCAATATGGATTTTCCAACTTCTTACAAGTTTCGAGAAGCTTTTATTCAAAGCAACACTCCCATTTACACGGTTTCGCGCTGAAGATAGGCTACGGTTTCATTCTCCTTTTCGTCAATGGGCTAGAGTAGTTTGTTGTTTGGAGGTAACAGTATCAGTGAAATGAACCTTTTTCTTCCGCAGAGATATATTGTTGGAACGAACCGAGACGAGCGCTGAAAAACCTGGGGGCTTCTCAAAATCATACGAATGGAAATTATTGAGACAAATCCGAACAGCTCACAATTTATTTGTTCGGATGTTCATGAACAGTGAAGTGGTTTCAGACAAAACATGCTCTGTTCAGCAACATAAACGAGAAAGAGCGGCTTGACGCTAACCTGGGTCTTGTATCGAACCGGAAAAAAAATTCGCAAACATAAGAGGGCTTGCGAGTCATGTAGGAAGCCTTTGCCATCGCTTTGCATTCGAGAATTAAATCGCTCGCTCAAATCCTCGAAAAGTTCTTCGAGTGCCTTGAAGTTCGAGATTATCAATTTGCATTTAAGCGACATTGTAAGCCGTGATTTTCAATATCGGTGTTTTACACTGTTAACCATTTGGGCATCTATATAAACATGTACTTTTCTTCTCAGTATAATTTCCAACGTTAAAAAGCAACGATGTTTCGTTTTTTTATCATGCGCTTGGATAATCAATTGCAAAAATACTAATGAATACTGACTAAAACTCAAAATACTTACATAGAGACAATGCGAGAAAATAAAAACGCTAAGGCGATAGAAACAAGAATAAAAGTGAATCGGGGCCGACTACCAAAACAAGAAAGGTCAATGTCGAGAAAAGTATTTACCTAATCGATTCACTTTTAACATTGTTTCTTTCGCCTTTTATCATTTTTACCGCAATTTTCTCGTACCGTTTCTATGTAAATATTTGGAGTTTTAGTCAGTATCTCATTAGCATTTTTATCGTTGATTTCATAAGCGCGTGATAAAAATTTAAAGATGACCGTTGAGCGGTCGAAACATCGTTGCTTTTTAACGATGGGAAATTATACTGAGAAGAAAATTATAAGGAGAAGAAAAGTAAATAAACGGGAAAGAGCGGCTTGACGTTAACTTGGGTCTCGTGTTAAATGGAAAAAAATTTGCAAACACAAGATGGCTTGCGTGACTCTTACGAAGCCTTTGCTATCGCTTTGCATTCGAGAATTAAAGTGCTCCCTCGAAACTATGGATTAAGATCCTCGAAAATTTCTTCGAGTGTCTCAAAGCTCGAGACTGTCAGTTCATATTTGAGCGGCATTCTAAGCCGTGACTTTCTCATGTTTGCGATCAGTTTTCAATATATACTTCCAACGGATTATAGCCTGAGGTTGATCACATGAGTTCTTCGTGAAAATGTGCATTTTTCATCGTACACTCGCCAATTAAGAACGTTTACAAACTGAGAACAAAAAAAATACATGAGCTGAGACTTATCTGCAACAAGTCAGCAGAAGATTGGCCATAAAGCAACATAAAATAAACCTTGACCCATGATGAAGTTACTACGCAATTTCATGAATTCAGCCATTTTCTATTGTGCACTTCTGATTCTTCAGCGCTAGTAGTTTTTTTCGGGTTAAATGAATATGTTCTGTCAAACGTATGCGAATACTTACCGCTGTTAATAATATTTTTGAGAAACCTCAGCACTTGTGTTTACTTCCGCTTAAGACGTTCGTGTCGCTCCGCCTGGAAAACATGAAATTGAAACCTTTTAACAAATGCAAACGGGGTTTTAAAGAGAACTAGAGCTATCTGGGGAAAGTTAAAAACACATAGAAAGAATCTAAACTGTTTTATCGTTTCCCGTTCTGCCCATTTTAACGAAAAAATTACCTACCCTTCGACTCACTGCGGACTTTCACTTTAACCCTTTGTGTACTAAGTGACCATATTTGGCCACTTGAATACGGGCCCCATTCGGGCGACCTTGAAATAGGGTTCTTAAAGCTGGAAACTAATGATACATTTTATGGTATAGTACACAATGTAGTTCTTCACTTTATTCGAAGATTTCCTCCACTGAGCTTGTTTTTGGATCAATTTTGAAGATTTTTGCGATTTAAATGTTTTGAACGGGATTATTAAAAAATTGTGGTTCTTCAAGATGATTTTACACTAGATTTTGATGATCAAAACGATGTTCAAATTCAATTTATCGACGGAGAAGACTTCCCTCTAGCTAATTTTACCGAGCATCGAGCCTCTGATCACGAGTTTTATTCTGATGAATCGGAATTAAGCTCAGAAGATGCGAGTGAAGACGAGGAAGAGAATGGTGAGAACGAAGTGGGATTTGACGACGAAGAATGGTCACGAGAAGTCAAACATAAGGGTAGATATTGACTTCAGTGAAGAAACAGGAATAAATGTTAATGCAACAAACCTAAAATCGTGCTTGGATTTTTTTTTTATATCTTTTTTTACACTAGATCGAGGTATGGCACTTGTTTCAGTTTGCCAAACTAATTTGTACGCACAACAGAGAGGGATAACAGAAAGTTCTGTATGGTATCCAGTAACAGAGAATGAGATGAAGGCTTGGATTAGTATTTATTTAAATATGGGGCTGATAACCAAGCCAAACATTAATTGCTACTGGAGTACTGATCCTGTCCTAAGTGCCCCTATCTTCCCATCTGTGATGTCTAGGACACGATTCCTTCAAATTTTACGTTACCTCCACTTAGCTGACAACAGCTGTGCTCCCCTGAATGACTATGCAGATTAAAACAAGCTGTGCAAAATTTAGCCTTTCCTAGATTTCGTTATAGCCAGTTTTCAGGAAGTGTACACACATGGGCTTTTCTTATATCTTCTCTTAAAGAAACCGGATATGACTGCTTGTCCCACCATTTTTCCCCCAACGTTTCTACCTCCTCTGTTCCGCGTAAAAATTAAAAAGAAAATTCATTTTCAACTAGTCTTTGACCCTGTAATTTCTTATATCTTTTCCTCTATTGGCTATTATTGTTACGTGATTGTTCTCTGGCTGGAAATACACGGCGTCTTTTTTAGATTCTTTCTGTTATTTGATACGGTAACCTCTGCAGTAACTACTTATAATGTAGGTTTCTTTACGCCAACTGCCCGTGATCTTAGCAACTCTAGTTAATGAAATACGAAATTTGTCTAACATGTTGCTTGCACTGCAAAATTTTGCTTTTAAAGAAGACAAGCAAGAGCTCAAATGTCATGAATAAAACTTAATGATGAAGAGAGACTTCGATCATGAAGACATTTGTGGAAAACTTGAGATAATACCTGGATTTCATTTTTACATCACAGCAATCAATTCCAAACATCAATCAAGTTTCCTCTTTAATTTTAAATTTGAGTTGATGTTGTTATTGGCTATATTAAATGGATTGAAAAGTTTTTGATGGTATTTTCTCATGTTTGCAAATAGTCGAATTTAATGGAAGGTAGAGTTATTGCAACATGTTAACATGAAACTCAACAATAAATTTTATTGATATGTAAAAAGATCTCATTTGACTATCTCCTGGCAAGTAGCTGTATTATATTTCAACCCAACCATTTTCCACAATTTGTAAACACCATTACAAAATAGTCAGGGAAACATACACCATGTTTGAAATGTCACATCCATGCTAAGCAAACATGATTGAGGAGGGTGTATGTGGGAATAGGCTCTTTTTTCTATATTGTTAATTTGCTAATCGCTCCTGTTGCCAATGTTTTAATGAGGTTGAGCTGTCAAGGTAAAGAAACCGAGGATTTTAGTAGGCAGTTACTTTTTTCAAACCTGGAAACTATCATCGTGAAAGCCATACTTGTGCCTGGTAACTCATTCCTATTCTGATAAACTAGTTTTAAGAAGGATACAATATTTTATTACAGATATTTGATGCATAGGCTGTACACAAATATTTAATTTAACTATACTTTTAAAGCCAATACCAATCCCTACGCATGATGAAATGTCAGTAGGATCAATGGAAAATGTACCAAACATATAAGAGATTTGATCCAATTATTTTAATTACATGAATATTAACTGATACTGGGAAATCTAAGAATATTCAAAAGAATGTAAAATTTGTTTGAAAAATTAGATCTCAGCATAGGCCAAATAAACAAGATTCTTAGAAAAAGAAATGTGTACTAATAATACAAGGTAAGCAACCTTTTTACCAGTTTTATATGTTGAAAACACACACACACACACACACACACATGTAGATTTCTTATAAACCTGTAGTTCAAGCCTGCCATGACTTCAAAATTTTGATGCACACCTCAAAAGGAGAAGAAATAAATTTCAAATTTCTATTTATTCAGTTTAGGTTTGTCAGGTAAAATTGAGTCAAACAAAGAAATTTTTACAACTAATTTATTAGGTTAGCCTACCTGGAACAATCAACTTCATGTGCAAATAAGACTAGCTATGTACCGATGATGCACAAAAGAACTATCTGTGGTAAGAGGGCAGGCTTTCCTTTCTTCATTTAAAAAAATACTGAGGTTATCATCTTTTTTCCACAAGCTGAGTGGAAAGTGAGAGAGACTGATAGCGACTATGTTATTAAGTAAATATCCAGAGAAGGATAAAAGGCAAGATATGGTTTGCACAACTTTCTTACTTTAATTTTTTAAGCTAAGTCATTTATATTCTTGTTTTGTGCATTATGCTGATACCAATTGATTTAACTTTCATGCAGGTCAAAGTAAAAACATAAATTAAAATAGCAGAGCCCACTTTAATTTCAGTCCTAATTAAGGGGGGATCTCTGCTTTTCTAGTTTCCCACCCTTTTAAACTCACATATCTTGTGACCAATACGTTATATCAATATTTAGTTTGGGTATGAGTTTTGGTAAGATACACCATGCATTAATGAAAGCTTGAGCAAGAATATTTAATGCAATTCAAATAATAATATTACATGTTACAATGTGGCAACTTACACAGCAAAATTACATAATCACACAATTCCAAACAAAGAAAGTCAGGTAATTGACTGACCTGCTTCAACTTTTGAGGGCTTGAGGTAGAAAGAGGTAAATATGGTAAACAGTAACGGATCATGTGTACTAAAGGTACCCGCCATCGAGGGTGGTTGACACATCCGACCGATAGAATAAGCGTTCTAGAATAAGCGGATCGCAGTTTTTGAAATGGCTTTTCAGGCCCGGAAAGTTTATGGGACTTTCGAGAAAGATTCGTGAACTTGTTTTGCGGTCGGTGATTCGTGAATCATGAATAAATTTTCGTGAAAACTGAGAATCTAATAGTTAACTCATGATCAATAAACTGTTTTTATATAAGTACTGACACTTATTACCGAAATGAGAGTGATAAAAATAATCGTTCAGTTGAAAGTCACAGCCAATAAGCGACGCGAACGATGAAATTTCAGAGTGAAAAAACATGGTTCGCGGCGTCTGATTGGACGGACGATGATTAGCGATCGTGCGTACGAGGAAACTACGTCATTCTCGGCGCGAAAACTGGCAAGCTGCGTTCAGTTTCAATTCAAGCCGGAAAGATTTGTGGATGCCGTTTCGATTGACAATTTTATCGCAGAACAAGACATAAAGAGATGTAAAACTTTTGCACACAAAGAAATTTGGGTTTAGCAACTACGTTCATGTGGAAATTGACCACGGTACAAGAATTCGAGAGCTGACGTTTTGAGCGTTTACCCTAGCCTTCGTAAGAGCGAATTAGGGAATTATGGGTCGTCAGCGATATATATACCAAACGAAACAAAGAATGAATCAAAAAATCAATTGCCAAGTTTTGAGCGACGACTATATTTATAAAGAAGAATAATTACTATGGCTTTATTCAGCCGAGCTGTCATTCAAGGTTGGAGTTTTTTCATTACATTAACACAGTTAACTGACTAGTGATCAAAGCTCGCACAAGAGGAATCTCGCTCAGCTACGGCCGAATCGTTGAGACCGAGGCCTTCAGTAGATGTCAGTGATGATTTGAACTGGATTTTACAAAGGGTAGTCTAAGTCATTTTATAAAAATAGAGATATAATACACTGTGTAAATGATCACCCAAACGGTCGCTTTTATTTTCTGACCGACCTGTCAACGGCAAAAATATAATTCAATAAACTTTGGGACAACTTTAGAGCTTGCGGCTCTTCTTAGTTGGCCGAAACGGAAGGCACTTTTCCAGCGAAAAAAAAGCAATGTGGGAGATTTAAACTGAAAAAGAGACGGCACGTATCTTGAAATACATATACTGTTTTTGGATTGCATTGGCTGCCAACTTACCATCAAGGCCATGCTCAGCACGCTGTCTTAGAAAGGGAATAAAATTGCTTGAGTTTTCGTACTGTCTTTAAAATTAAACTCGGAAACCTTGACTTAATTGGAAAACTCTCAGCATGCCTTTTTTGGCTTCCAAAGTTATCTTGGCCACACTCAGTTTAATTTCTGCCACATCTTTGGAACAAGTGGTATTTCCAGTTATTGTGTGGTAATTCAATTATACCCATTATTGAAATATATTTTCCTGCACGTACTAAAACCATGAACACCGGAAGATCCAGGAGCGGTCAGGTACAGAAAGTTCGGGGAAGTGACACGAAACCAGCAGAAGAATAGACCGTTACTAGTGAAATTTATAGCTGGTATCGTAGCAAATGGAATGGGAATGTAGAGCGTAATACCGTAAAATTCCTGTTAACCACTACCTCGAAAAAAATTCCCTAGTCTTGTATTACAAAGACCCCTTCGATAATAACCCCTTTTTCCCCCTTCGATTAAGTTTCATTCGAAAACAAGCCTGTCAGAAACACTCAATATTAAGGTATTTCCCCGGTACGAAACAGGGTGTTTCGGCTGTTCTGCGCAGTTCACACGCCACTCACTTGGCCATGCCAAACTTTTTCCACGAAAGACTTGCTCCTATTATCTACTCGAATGATTTAAGGAAGAAATTGGTTCTCATGCATTGGTTATTGAGGAAAAGGCTCCTGAAAAGAAATGTTAATTGCTCTAGATGTGCACACCGGATGAATATTATTGTTTACCGACGAAAACCCGATGGTGGGTAAAAAGCCAGCCAATACCAGATAATTCGCAAGGTATTTATTCCTAGCCATAAAAAAGGATGAAAAGGGTTGTTTTGTGACAACAAGTATGATTGGATTGACAGGAAATGCAACCGATGTGGACTAATGAAATCGCTCCGGAGCGGATCGTTTTTTGAAGGTAGCAGGCTGTCACTACAGCGGCATGTTCAGATTCTCTGGAAATGGGCTTAAAAGGATTCCTCGAGTACCATGTTTTTCGAGGGAATTGCGTCGCGCAAAGTTCTCATCAAAATGGCTCGAAAATGTAGAGAAGTGGCCTGGCAAGCTCCAATCTTACACCCAATCCCAAGGCTTGGTAGACCAGTGGTCATTATTCAAATTGACGAGTCAAATTTTAACCAAAAGTCAAAGGTGAGTAAAAAAGGTTTGAATTATTTGGTAAGTAGCCAATACTGCCACTGTAGAGTGCTCATTTGATAAGTTGAACGCACATCAATATATCCCAAACTGTTGCTAAACTTTGGCGCCAAAAGGGAAAGGAATAAAAACTGGGTTCCATGATTGTCCGATCGACAAATTTACCCCCGCTAAATCAAGAGAAGACAATAAGGTAAGATTAAAAGGAACTTTGAACATTTCTCCTAACTTTCAAATCCCAAACTAAGAAAATCACATTGTAAGGGTGAGGAACTCCGGCAAATTTTAATTCCCAATAACAAAAATTCGCCCTGTTCAGAAGCTCTTGCTTACTGTAGTAGTATTATCATTTTACTTAACTATAGTAACCAGATCATTTTCACGTCAGTTAACTACAACAGAACAGTTATGTATCAATAATGATGATAACTAATTTGTTTTTAAGGACCAAAATAAATTGTCCCACAAAAGGAGCGGGCAGCCAGAAAGGTGGCCTATTAACCAGTAAATTCTACGGTTGTTGACTGTTAGGGATAACACTGCATGTGGTTTTTTTTTTTCGGAAACAGAAAACGGTTCACTATTATTTGATAGCTCCCTCAAAAAAGCACTATTCAATTATTCAATTCAAACCACACTCGACTACTAGATACATCTTACTAACCGAGTTCGAGGTCTGTACTGCACGGACTGAGTTTTTCAGTCCCCTCTTTGATTTATGGCTGAAACACAGAGCGCGCAAGGCCATAAAGGGGAAAAACGAGGATCCGTAACTTATAAAACGAGGTTTGTAAGACTAAGAGATACAATAATTAACTATTGAGATAAAGAGGTATAAAGGTTGAAAACTAATAAAAGTCAGCGTCGGTAGAGTATCAGCCGAGAGTCGACAGTCTATCAGCCGACTAGCCGTCGCGATAAAGATGCTGCCGGCCGACACACAAGTCGGTCGCCACTCGACCGACTATCGACCCTTGTCGAGCGGGTGTCGACCATGTGTCGATCGACATATGGACCGATTGTCTATCGACACTCGACCGACATATCGATCGCGTGTCAACCACACTCGATCGATATGTCGGTCGAGTGTCGATCGCTGGTATCGATCGCCACTCGACCGCGGGTGCCTTCAGTACACATGATCTACAGTTACAATTAATACAAAGTTGAAAGTTTAAAAGCTAAGAGATAAACAGTACAATCATAGCAAAAAAGGGTCAGTTACCAACCTTGTTTTTCGTGACGTCATCAAAGTAGACATTCTTAGTTTAGTCAGCGGAGCTAGACAGCAGATGACTTTTTCATCGCCGGAATATCGCTGAACGACCTCGCTGAACAAGAAAGGCTGCCTTCCCGTTGCTACTTAAGTAACTATTTCTTGTTTGACTTATCGATGTTTTCACTCGCATTGATATTTAATTGTTCCGCTTTAAGACACGCGGTTAACAATACTCACGATCAAGGAGTTAAGATATAACTTATTAATTTTTACTATTTTTATCATCCAATCACAGGTCGGATTCCTGTATTTAGTCACTTGTGATAAACGTCTCGCCACCATGTTTATTTTTGTCTTTTCTTTTCTTTTAAATACTCGCGCGCTCTCGCTATTCGTACCCATGCTTCGCGCACCGAAAAAACTATGTAGAGCCCCACTAATTTTTGGTACTAGGTGGTACTGTACTTAAAATAGTTCTATTGACACAAATGCATTTTTCTAAAGTTATCTTATTGCTTATGACTGTAGATATCATGTGGATGGTTCCTGCTTGGGGACTGACATTTCAAGTACCTCAGCAAACTGTAATCATCAGAATTGCAAGCCAAAGTGTCAGTTACCAAGTGCTCAAGTTTCCAAAGTAGTCACCCAATTGTTACAGTCAAGTTCGCTCCTTTTTGAGGCCAACTTCAGCTGGATCATCCTGTTACATGTGAAAACATAAAATGTTATTCACTTCACATCTTCAATTAATTGCCTGATTCAAAAAGTTATGATTTTTGTAATAACCTGCCTTTTTTAACCCTTTAATCCCTGATAGTGACTTGCATCTAATTTCCCCTTTCAATATCACCCCTGAATCAAACATTGAGGTTATGAGAATAAAGGCAATAATAATAAACTGAACAACCTCTTGATTGTTCAACAAATTCTCCCTGCCAGCACATAAGGAAATGTATTGAGAACGGTATGGAGAATATACATACTGGTGTTAAGGTGTAAAGGGTTAATAGTGCTCCAAAAATAGTAAATGGTATTGGAGAGAAAGAAAGAAAGTTCTTGAAACATTCTATGTTAAATGACACTTTGTTATGAATTTAGTTGCAACAGCAATGAAAACATCTGTGAAGCCACATTAACAATTACCTTTCCATGTAAACAAACCCTCATGAAGCATGACACGGATAAATTTAATCTCACCTAGTTTGAATGTAGAATCCAAAATCTAATAAACTTACTTGTGAATAGGAAAAAGCTCAAAGTATTTTTCCTGCCTCTGTCATGCTAAATATCACAAGTCAATCACACCAACACTTCAGTGTGACTTTTTTTTAAGATGTGTATTTTTTCTTATGGTCATCTATTTTTAGTATCTATCTTTTACCAGCTAACATTTGAGAAGAATCAAGTCCACATTGGTGATTTGACACATTGTAAGCAAACCCTACATACAACTGATCAAATTTTATTTGATCCAAAACATGAAGGGCAATAGAGGAAATTGGCTAGCACAATTCAAGTTTCCCTTCTTAAGAACAAGTCGCTGTAAGAATCAAACATCTTGGGAAATAAAAATTTTCAACCCCCCTTCAAATTTTGCACACAGTTGGGCACTCAGGGAGGATGCACAAAAAAGGCCTTTTTAAAGGTCGCAGCAGTCTTGTGCCATGGTAACAACGGCTGCTTGTTCGAGGCCTGGGGACTCATTTTCATACAAAAACGTCGCAAAAAAAGAGTGAAATGTTTATTTCTCTATCTCAAGCTAAATACAACATTACAAATTGGCACTTCTACCATACATAGTAACATCATTTTTCTTCACTTTGATTCATTTAATTTTCCTTGGGAGTGAATGTGAACACACCTATAGATTATTTATTTAAGTACACTTTCGGTCATTTTTGTCGTCGGGTTAAACATAGAAAACGTTTATCTGAATTTCACGTCTGAATTTCAAAGTACACTGATTCTGGAACTAAAACTACCCACCTAGCTGGTTATAATATTCTAGTTTTTAAATTTGTTAAAATCACTGCAGGCCTGCCTCTGCTTTTTATACGGGCAATTCGCGAAAAAAGCTAAAAATCAGATACTGCTTAATTTGGCGATGTTTACATCTAATGTTCTCAACAACAAACGTTTCAGAAAAATGAAACGTGCAAGGCTTTGAAAGAATGTTACCTTATGAGCAATTTCCCGTAGAGAAATCTCTACCCTATGGTTGTCATCTTTTAAAAAAATTGACCAACCTTCATGGAGGACAACTTGACGTAGCAACAAACATATACCTCAAATCGTGTGAATATCATCCAGATTCTGAGTGCTGCACCTTTTTTGATGGGAATTTGAGCAATCCGAAATCCTCTGAAGATACAATGCTATACTTGTATGTCATTTGAAATATGTTGAAGTCGGCTGATCTACACGAAACTATCCTCACACCAGTCACTTGTCATAAACATATACATTATCACGATGCTGTATTTCTCTGTGATGTTTCCGTCGGTCGTTCCAAAGAAGACGAGAAATGGATATTTTTCATATATGTCAGCAGATTTCCGCTTTCTGGAGTAAAAACAACCAAAAAAAAAAACAGAAAAACTTCGATTGAACGCTCATAAAAACTGAGAATCTGAGAGTATAAATCGCAACTCGTCAGCGGCAGTACTACATGTAAAACCCAGTTGCAATAGCAATTTGAACGACATAGGGATCTCCTTACAAAGAGCAGATTCGGGCAGTTATCATTTCCTTGTGACAGGAACTAAGATATTTCGAATCATCTGAAAACTGTCAGAAAACTGTTAGAAAATTTGCATAAGATATGATGAGGAGAGACTTATCACCGCCGCAGTGCAATCGAGTCAATCAATGTCTCCTTCCATGTCTTGATAAAGAAAAAATCATAACAAAGTTCGAAATAAAAGATTTAATGAAATCATAATGTCATAATTCCACCTTTCAAACAACTTGTTATCCACACGTAAATCGCAACTTGTCACTTGAACGAAACTCCCCATGGTTAATATGTAATCTGGATTGCTTCACGTCAGGAAAAAGAACAGTGATTTCATCACCGTTATTTTCCGTACTTTTCTCCCGGATAACTTTTACAGGCTTAAATAAAGATGAATATAACGCAATCTCCCAGTGATTTACACGAGAGAAAGTCAAAGGTCTTTTTAATTTTCCCCTAAGGTGGCCGGCTCACCAGGAAGAAAAAGGAGATCTTTCAGTCCAATAACGTTGGTCTGTAGTGATAATCAAGCTAATAACTGAGAAGATTTTGCCCTTTGGTTCATCAGTGACAGCATCAATTAATTAAAATCTGTATCTCTCGGTCCAAGCGACACCAAAAATGGTTCCTTTGTAATTTTGTAAGCACTTTCTATAGCATTTTATTGTCAAGGGAAATAAGTCTCAAGGCTCAAAGCCAATATAACGTTCGAGCACGTGAAAGACTCCCTGAAAGAAGCTAAATTTTTGGAACTTGATTATGATGAAATTCCTGTTCCGTTTGCTGTACTGCAGGGATACTGAGTAGTTCAAAATCTCCACTTGGTGATGATTTTCGCGCGAGTCGTACAAATTGCTATTGTGGCGACTGGGTTTTTACATGTAGTACTGCCGCCGACAAGTTGCGATTTCTGCTCTCAGATTCTCAGTGTTTACGAGAGTTCAATCAAGGTTTTCTTATTCTTCTTTTTTTTTTCGTGTATATCAGCAAACTTCAACATGTTTCAAAAAACATAAAGTATATCAGCGTATTTTCAGAGGACTTCGGATCGCTCAAATTCCCATGAAAAAAGGTGCAGCACTCGGAATCTGGATGATATGCACACGATTTGAGGTATATGTTTGTAATTACGTCGAGTAGCCCTCCATGAAGGTTGATCAATTTTTTTTAAAAGATGACAACCAGAGGCGAGATTTCTCTTCAGGATATTGCTCATAATATAACATTCTTTCAAAGCCTTGCATGTTTCATTTTTCTGAAAAATTTGTTGTTCAGAACATTAGATGTAAATATCGCCAAATTATGCAATATCTGATTTTTGAGCTTCGTTCGCGAATTACCCTTATAAAAAGTAGAGGCAGGCTCGCAGTGATCTTTTCATATTTAAAAACTAGAATATTATGTCCAGCTAGGTGGATAGTTTCAGTTCCAGAATCGGTGTACTTTTAAAGAAATTCAGATAAACGTTTTCTCTGTTAGACAATGTGAAGACGAATGACGTTACTATGTATGGTAGAAGTGCCAATCTGTACTGTTGTATTTAGCTTGAGATAGAGAAATAAACATTTCACTCTTTTTTTGCCACGTTTTTGTATGAAAATTGAGGCCCCAGGCCTCGAACAAGCAGCCGTTGTTACCATGGCAACAAGACCGCTGTGACCTTTAAAAAGGGCATTTCTGTGCATCCCCCCTGAGTGCCTGGCTGGATACAAAATTAAATCTCTCCGTCAGTTTGAAATTGCCCTCCAATCTGCTTAAAATCAATGTATCTAGCATGCGTCATGTCTCAAATTGCAACTGCAACCCATTCCAATGTGTCTGATATCCTTCAGGAAACATACCTGTCTGAAGAGTGAGTAAGCTGTAACGTAAATAACACATCGTTTCGTGCCTAAACAGTTCGCTACGAAAGGCATAGACTGCAAATATCTAATGCACAACATTCCCAAAATATACTTTGCTAGTTTAATGATAAACTCAAGTCTCATGGCCCATTTAAACTCAAAAGACGCAGTATATATATATATATCTGACTACAATTAAAGGTCGGCAATAGGCGATATTCTTCAATTTCGACCCCCATCGTTGTTTTGTTTTGAAATGTCATTGGCAAGTCGCTCCGAAATAGGTGTCGCCGGTATATTCTGATAGCGGTAACAACCTATCGGCTAAGTTACCAGGGACGACCGCTGGACCCAAAATGGCGCCATTTCAGTATCTGGTATGAAAGACACCTCCAGGGTAAACGGGAGAACGGATTAAGCAAGTTCAAGCACGATAACTAACGAAACCAAGCATTCTAAGGTTCTTCTACTGTTTTCTGGATGGAATGGTAAACCACGTGTTCTAATAAAGCTTTATCGTGAAGCAACTAAAACGAATTTGTCACTGTCGGATACCTTTGTTAAAAAGCCACGCTTTGAAGACTTTGTTAATCATCATTCCGGCCAGAAACCTTAGGAGAACGGTGTATTTTATTTAGAAATTCCTTTCTTCATTCAAGTTGTGGGACATCTCGCCACCCCATTTTGATTTTCCCGTCAAACAATTGAGCCTGAGGTCATAGGTCACGTGATAAATAAACAAAGATTTTGTGAGCAGAAATGCATTAAGGCTAATGACTTGAGTTAGCTTGCCAATTTTGGCAATTTTTTAATTTTATAATTTGTAGTGATTTTTTTCAGAGTTACTGAATTTTGTCTCAGAGACATGCCTTAACATGCTTGAGAGTGAGGGAAACATTTGTCTTTTTTACTTATGACAAGATAGTCCAAACAGACTAATCCTGAATTGGAGTGATAATGACAGCGATGGAGTTGACTTGGGGAAAACTACAAGTCAAACGCCTTTGACTTGAATCTGATGAGAGTTTGGTGAGGTATTTGAGACGTTTGAATCCGCTTACAAGTGTGTACGTCTGTACCTTCACCTGAACGGTCTTACACTAATAGATAATTACAAAAACGTGTTTTTATCAACTGAAGAACTACTGCAAGTGCAGTGTCAGTCAGTTAAATAATCATCAATGTAAGTTATCTTCTATTTGGATGAATGTATGGGAATAGTAATAGCATTGATCAACCCAAATTTTTGTATAAAGAGTTTCTTTTTCATCCACATTTCTTTGAATCGTAAACGGTTAGACGTTGTATTATCGTACGTGGGATGGGAATGGAGTATTTTGCTGTTGTTTTGTTGTTAGTTTGTGTTTTTGTTTCTTTTTTTTTGAGGGGGAGGAGGGGGGGGGGGTTAAGTTGAATTAGAAATTTTTATAGTCTGACCCAATTTATCAAAAACTGTTTTCTTCGGCTTAAGTAACTACAAACAACTGTAGTGTTATTTGAGTTGCATTACATATTCAAGCTCAAGCTTTGAATATTGCATTACTCTCATAAACATTAAAATCCTTTTCATGATGGAAATTATCATAATGACAAATTGTTCAAAGATACGAGAATTGACAGGGTGGCAAATTCCTATCCAAGCACCCTCCACTTTAATTCATAGAGTAATGTCGGTACAGCTCCACTTCTAGACGGGTATCGAACTCACGCCTCCCACGCCCAAGTTGGACCCAGTTGATATGCATAAAAAGATGGGATCAGAGAACCAAGTCCGGATAAATGGGGTCTGGATAATCAAGATTTGACTGAACTACCAACTATGCTGCAAAGCCAATGTTGGCAGCAAGGAAAATGCTGACAGATTTGGTCAATAAGGGATCAAGGCATACTCAGGTGTCGCATTATGGTATACTGTTCCCAGCCATCTGCATTTTTCTTCACCTAATTTTTATGTCCCCAATTTTCCCTTTAAAGGACCCTGGGCCACACTGCTCCTGAGGCAAGAGCTGATCATGAATGTCACTCCACCTTCCGGAGGGATATTTGGCTCCTTCTTTTCATTGGCGCAACTTCTTGGAAACATGTCCGGTGACTATCAGGGGAGTATGCAAAATTTTACCTCTGTGCCATATCTTCGGAGAACCGCTATCGCATCACGAACCTTTCTTTTAACTGGCCGTGAGATGGCAAAGGGGTAAGAAGGGGAAGGGGGGGAGGGACTTAACTACATGATCAGAGAAACATTTATGCTAACTGATTTAATGATTTCGTTTTGCAATGCTTTTTAAAAAATTAATTTAACACCACTAAACACTACAATTTTAAGCCAATAAATCTTTTTGATATACAGTCTGCCTCTTACATCTAAATCATTTGTTGACAACTACACTAATCTGATCAGCTCTATTTGCTATATCCATCATGGAAAACAAAATTTACAGGTGAGCGAAATAAATATATTACAAGAAATTCCAAGAAAACAATCATTTCATCAACTTCTCTTCAACAACTCTTGTACTTTTGAGTTTCTGCCGCTAAATGAGCTATTAATATAGCAGTAGCGCAAAAAACACAAACGACTACTAGGAAAAGCCAATCGCTTTCAGTATTCACTGAGAAAGTACAACCAGCAGTCTGAAACGACGCTGTGTTTCTGCCTGCCGTGTGTTTTCCTGGAAAGAAAAAGAAATTTTGAGAAAGGTCTTCCTACATAAGCCTGATAAAATGATCCCTCTCCTCGATTCTCCCATAAGGCTCTGTTGTATTCTTCTGATCTCCCCCTCATTGGCAGTTAATTGGCAGTCAAGATTCTATAGTATCCCCTCTATACTCGGTTGGCTACAATTGATCTCTCCTCGTTCCCCTAAGAAACTATGTGATACCTCCAGATATCAGGTTCTTCTACCAAATACATAGTTGTTTTTGTCACGGCATAACACAATTAAGTGTAAAATAAATAACCTAGGAACGACGAATACTGCTGTGACTCGTGGTTCTGATTGTTGGTGACTCATTCGATCTAATGATGGCATACTCATGTCTAGCTAAAATTACTTGGACTAGAATTACAGCTTTCGATTACCCTGTAACACTTAAAATTGTGTCCTTTTCACGAAGGAAGAAATAATTACCGAACTTTTGGTAAATCCACAACCAAAAAAAGAAGACTGCAGGTGCCCGAAAACGAAAATTTCAAATGTTCCTGAATGAATTTTAGCAGAAATGAACACGTGTAAACGCATGCTTTTTTAACAATCATTTTGATATATTTGTATACATACGAGCCACATGAGTGTCATGAAGGAAGCCTTTGCTACCGCTTTGCCTTCTAGAATTAAATCGTTTGCTCGAAACTGTGTATTTGTATCCTTGAGGAATTCTTCAAGTGTCTCGAAGTTCGAGCCGAGTCAACTGGGCTGTACATGTAAATCGTGATTTTCCTTTCCATGCTGTAATGTGGTCTCGCGGTTTGAGATGGGTAAACAAGAATTCAAAATGGCTGCGCAAGGACGTACCGCAGACTACATCTTATGGACGAAACTCCTTTTCTTGCCGAAATTTTCATATTCAAGGAAAAATCACCACCCAGAAGACTACGGTAATATGGAAATGGGCGACAATCCAAATAGAGTCTATTGAGATTATAACCAACCTCAAGCTGGAAAAACAAAGTTGTGAGAACGCGATCCTTTAAGGTCACAATTAGTTATTATTAGTAAATAAAATAAGATACTTATTATTACATGATAACTTTTTGATGATTTTGTGATCTGAGGTTAGAATGAACATATATTTTGTCGAAAGCGATATTTTGTTTTTTTTTGTTTTGGTTGGCGTTGATTGGTACGCTCTGGTTACATGATCGGTAGCTGGTCGAGGCTCTCAAACGACTGAGTGAAGAAGAATTGCGATAAAGAAACAGAAAGTGAAATTTCTTGACCCGTGAAGAAATTACTATATAAGAAATAAACATTCTCTATCGTTCCAATTCTTTTTTTCCGGGTTAAATGAACATATTGTGCACATACACTGTACTTACCGCTGGTGTTTTCACCCGTCATCGTACTTGTGGTTGACTTACTCTTAGGATCTTCGGGTCGCTCTTCCCGGAATACACGAAATTTAAACCTTTCAGACAAATTCATTCATCAATATCATTCATTTGACTTTAGTTATTTGGTGGAAAAAAGCCAGATTTACACGTGCCATTGCAGCAAACAAAAGCGCAAACTCCCACAACTTCAAAACATTTGGATTTACTTACAAATACTTTCCTTACAATTTACTGAAGTATCCTTCGCGCACTAATGATAATACTGTAAGATCATTAAATGGTTTTTAAGAAAAAAAAACAGTCATTGAACTTGAGTTTGTTTGCCAAACCAGTACCGTTGTTCTTTTCTTGAAAAGTGTACATGCCCTTTTTAACACGTGAATTGCGCGCACGCGTAAGAGCGAGTTGTAGATACGATGTGGGGGAATGGTACTCGCTCGCTCGATTGGTCGATTGGTCGATTTTTTTCGATTTTAGGCTTTTGAGTGCATTTGATAGTTTTTGGCGAGCAATAAACAAACGAAATGGCGACCTTTGTTGCTAAGAATAGTGGTGGGGTGAAAAAGAAGTCGGTGATAATCTTAAAAGAGTTTTTTTTTCGTTTTAGTTCGAACAAGCGGGGCCAGCGACTGGCAGGCATGCAAGGATTCACACTGAAATAACAGAGCAATCTTCGTTTTTCATAAAATTGTAATTTACAATCCTTGAACTTGAAAACAATCCGAAGATTCATTGAAAATATCACTTACTGCGAAGCGCTCGGAGTTTACAGATGGTCAAAAGCTTTTTCTGTTATGGCGTGAGATTGAGGACAAAATTGATCATTACGTTTCGTCGCGTGTGTTTTTCCTGTGTGAAGCAACAGAAGATGCCGGCGACTGACGAAACTACAATTTAACACGAAAATCAAATGACACCTAAACAAACAATTACCGATTAGCTACCGATTTTCAGTGAATTTTTAAAGAACAATTTTCTTTTAAGTTTCAAGACAATTTGAAGATTCAACATACATACAACGTACTAAAATGCGAAAGTTATACACCACAAAATTGATAAATAGGCCTGAAATGAAATTCTATCTTGTTATTGATTATACGTTGCCTAGCACGTGACTTAAATCTACTCAGGCGGAGATCCAAAATGACGGTAGCAGGCTTGGCTTAGTTATATCACTCAAAACTCGTTCCCGTTTGTCTCATTTGATAAAGAGGGAATCGTTAATGTTTTCATTAAGACAGTATTGCCTTGATTTTCTAATATTTACAATGGTTGACAGTAAATTTCACTTTTCAGCCACATTTATCCAACCTTTTCTTTTGAACCAGAAACAAAAATGATAGACGTTTAAAACACATGACATCATCCACCCTTGTCAAATGTAATAGCAAGATCATTTCAATTGTAATGCCTTCTTATCCCAACTTTACTTTGTTTCTTTGATACATTAGCGAACACTGAACTACTGCTCGTACTCTAGATATGACAATCAACCACAAAATTCCCTAAACCAGATAACATAATCTAAAAAATCATATGTCAATTCACGAGTTTGCTCACAGAGCACTTTGATTTTTCTTAAGCGTTCTTTAATAGACAGGTGTCAGATTGTGACGGATACTTGTAAAAAAAGTGTTTCAAGGTTTGTTTAGAAGCCTTTTGAATCACTTTTATCGCTATACAAATAAAGATATTTCGGTGAAGTCACTCTCTGTAATTTGCATAATCTCTGTTTTAAGTGCCATTTACTCGCTCAAAAATTGTTCAGTTTAAGGAGGATCTTGCCGTAATTGCAGCCCTAAATCACTCAGGTTATTTTGGCAGAAATTTCGTGAAGTTTTAGATAAAAATAAAAACGTTATTCACCAGCCTAGGTCGGTCGTAGGCCTCGGGCGGTACTCAAGACAGAGGGCACAGTTTTTTCCCGATACGGACGTCCAGGCTGGCGAATAACATGTATATATATTTTACTTACGAATCTCGTGAGACTGTAAAGTTATTTAGTTTGTTCTTCACTGCCAAAACTATCGCGAAACTGGATATGGAACACAGCATTAAATTAGAAATAGAAATTTGAAAAAATTAGCCATCACTGTGTACGTTCTCCAGACAACGCAAATTTTTGTCATTTCACGTTGTTGTTTTGCCGAGGACGCAAAGAAATTATTAACAACGCACGTGCACAGACATTGTTGTGCTCAGTTAAGTGACGTTCGCGTTGCCATTGCCGTCGTGGTTTTCTTAAACTCCCTAACAACAGAGGCGAGGCGTGCAAATGACGATCGAGCAGAGAGCCAATATTTCTGCGCATGTTATGGAAATTTTTGTTTGATGCGAGAAACCACTGGTGTGCGTCTGCTCGCAGTCGCTTAAGAAGAGAATCAATAAATTTCTAGAACAGATTTTACCATAAAAGTTAGCGTTAAAAAGCGACGACGTTTCGACCGCTTCACGGTCATTTTCTGGTTGAAGGTTAATTTTTTTTTTAATCATGCGCTTAGCTTCTATAATCAATGGTAAAAATGCCAATGAGATACTGACCAAAACTCAAAATATTTACATGGAAACAATACGAGAAAATTACAGCAAGAATTATGAAAACGCTAAGGCGAAAGAAACTATAATAATAGTAATCGGGGCCGATTACCAAAAAAAGAAAGGTCAATGTCGAGAAAAGTATATACTTAATCGATTCACTTTTAATATTCTTTCTTGCGCCTTAACATGTTCATCAAATTATCCCTATCTCTGAAAACAGGGTAAGATGCACAAGTGATTAAACAGAAAGGTAAACATAAAACTAGACGCCAACAAGCGTTTACTCGGACTTCTTATGTGCGACACAGAAAGAGTATCTTTGCATAAGGACCTTGTAAATGAAAGCAATCACTAAGCCCTTCAACTCCCATGAGTGACCAAGACAGAATTTCCCCTTACAACATCAATTAGAAAGATATGAGATGATGGGTATTAAAGGGTTAAACATCTAAAAGAAAGTGCACGTGGCTTCATTTGGCAAGAACTTTGAGCATCGTGCATATCTCCCAAAATTCAAGCTTAAAGATAGCAAATGTGGCCTTTGTTATCTGATAGAAATGGAATGTTTGAAACATATTATCTATCTGCAAAACTATATACCAAAATCAGCAAATTCACCCACATAAAAATGCATCTCCATTCCCTTTTTTTCACCTTTGTTTCCTGACATAGCACACCTTTTTCCCTCTTCCAATGAACATAAGGATTTTCTGATATGCTAATTTAAGGGAAATGGAAATCAAGGCTTCATAAGGTGAATTTTGCAAAGATAGTCAAATGTGTTGTATACTATGTTTGTTTCAAAAATTCAAAAACAAAATTCCCCCCAGTATTGCAGATGCTAAATGTTTTCTAGGAATCCTAATAATCACAAAAACCCTGGGTAAAGGGTTGGGGATACCCTAGGCTGAGAATAAAATAGAGGTAAATAGTCAATCAAAAATGAATAGTTCAAGCTTCATTGGAATTCAATAAAAGGTCATTGTAACAGCATAAATTTTAACCGAGTTTAAATGCTTAATGGTACAGTTAACTCATATTTGTGCAGGGGTTTTCTTATCTTTATAAATTTCAATTAGAGTGTTGATCCAATTATTAATTATATACATCATAACAGCATAAACATTAAACTATAAAAAATTGCGATAAAACATTTCTTAAAAACATTTTAAGATTGACAATAAAAGCTAAGTTTTGCGTTTTTCTCACGATGTAGTCACGTGTAACGTAGATCGCGACGTTTCGACTGCATACTGCTAGTCTTCTTCAGGCGATGAGGTCGACTGGTCATGCGTGATCTTATAAAGCATGATGCTCTGCTGTGATTAGTTGTTTTATCAACAGCTCTGATATTCCACTATTCCACTATCCCTGTTGATGTTGTTAGGGTGAAGTCTTATATGAATTGCCTCTTTGACCCTGCGCGTGTAGTAATAAGGGTCTCGATAAATAAACAGCTGTATGCAGTCGAAACGACGCGATCTACACCACACGCGACTACATCGTGAGACAAACGAAAAACTTAGCTTTTATTGTTATTCACCACGAAGAATAACCACAACGTTTTCTACGAAATTTTAAGATTGCTAAAAAACGACGTTCGACTTTGGCTAAATGTCATAATCAAGTCAAAAAATATATTTGTAAGTTGCAGTCTATATTTACCAAAAAGCTAGACTGTAAGAAAAGAATAATAGTAATTAAACAAAACATTTGTCATGTAGGGAGTCTATCTGGATATTTAAATTAGGCTTGAGATTCTTGCTGAACAGCATTTCAAAGACTAAACATTCAAGTTTTCCCTGGCACTTTCTTGAAACTCTTAATTGGTTTTCTTTCAAGAGGTGGTTGCTGCCGTGAGCTTCTACGAAATGTCGACCGATTGTCGAATGTTTGTGCTCAGTAATGCACTAATGAAGGTGTCGGGCTGTGTACCCGACTTAATCTGCATCGCACAGATCACACGAGAAACGCTAAACAACGCATTGCCGATTCACAATTGACGACTTGATTTCTTTGAGTTTAAGATCTTGCCCCAATTTCTTGCTCACAAAAACAGGCTGCAATGTAGGGAGAATCTTAAGGCTAAAATTGCGCTACTGCTTCCGAACCGCATTAGCGGCCTCTTGATCTTTGAATGGAAGACTACCGTATTTGTTTGACTATTAGCCGAGCGATTTTTACACAAATTAAAACTGAGGTAAATTAAAATTTGGGCTCTAGAGGGTTTCTCGGCTTATAGCCGAATAAATACGGTAATTCTTACTCTTTCTGTTGTGCCTATCGAAGCATTTCTAAAAGGGAAAATTATTGATAGGGGAATCGATAATAATTCTTAATATAATGTGCTACTTTCATCGATGTTTCGGTAGACTTGAGTTTCAAGTTTAGTCCCGGAACTCAACCTTAAACTCAACTTCATCGGAAACCAACAAACACTGTTTTAATTTGCTCTTACATTTTCACAGTCACACCGATAAACGCTATAAAGACTCTTTATTAAAAACAATGATACACCGAGCCTGTGCCCTATCGTCTGCCACAGAGGCTTTCAATGCAGAATGTGTCAAATTGCGCTCTATTTTTAGTCAAATTGCGCTCTATTTTTAGTCGTCTTCCGTTATCAATCAGTTTCTCTACAGAAATGCTTCGGCAGGCACATTCAAAAGAAACACCGATGATAGTAGCACAGTAAGAATTAGTCTTCCATTCAAAGATCAAGTGGCCGCTAATGCGGTTCAGAAGAGGCTGCATTACTGTTGCAACCACCTCTGAAAAGAAAACCAATTTAGAGTTTTAAGAAAGTGCCGGGGAAAATTTGATTGTTTAGTCTTTGAAATGCTTTTCATCAAGAATCTCAAGCCTAATTTTAATATCCAGACGGATTCCATACGTGCCAATCTTTTTTTTAAATTACTATTGTTCTTTTCTTACGGTATAGCTTTTTATCACCCATTGTTATTTTGGTAAATATAGAATGCAACTTTCAAATTTTTTTTTTGATTTTGATAATGACGTTTAGCCAAACATTGACTGAGCTTAAAACCTCCAAGGTAAAGGTATGATAATATATTATACCTCACTGATTTAGTGTGGGTCAACCGCGAATGGCGTGTGCATTTGTAAGTACTGCAGAATGAAAGCAACTCTCCATGACTTTCAATCAAGCTTCGCACCACGAGAAGTAGAGAGCAAAGAGACCTTCTGAGAGCAAACCAAGTCAAATGTTTTCTCGTCGGCCGCCTCGTTTTCATGGTGCCTCGCTGTCATGCTTGTAAGGAAATACCTTAGACCGTCAAGGTACACAGGTGTGCAGTCAGCATTAGATTCCATCCACCAAAACCACCTCGGTCGAGAGGGACTGAGATGGAATATTTAATGACTTGCAAAACATAACCGAAGATTCTCGGAAATCCGCAAGTGATGTAGCCGAACTTCCGAAGCTGTAAATCCCATGATTCTTGAGGAACAAACAGAAACAGCATAGCGAGAATTTTAAGTCGCGAACCATTGATGGTAGACATGCAGATAATTTAGGATACGTAAATTCTGTTGATGAGGCGCATAAACTTATTGCGGAATTTGAAACAGGATTGACGACGAAGTTTTCTTTCTTTAAAGCTGTCAAAGGTTTCGGGAACACCGGTGTATATGTATATGTATATATATATATATATATATATTGATATAGTTCTTTGGCATTACAAAGCTTTGCTATCGCTATTGTGCATTCTCACTAGTTTATCTAGTTCAAAGTTCAAGTTCTGGAGCAACTTCAGAATACCCTGCAACTCATTTACATGTCATTGAATAAGAATAGCGTGTATTGTGTTATGCCTCGATCTTCAAAGCCTCCCGACACATGTAAGTGAGGCGGACCAAAGTTGCGGGGTATTCTGAAGTTTAGCACAAGTTCTACCACAATTGTGGAATCATTCGGATTAATTTAATGCTTACACCTCCTTCCTCGGACAGAAGTCACAAAATACTGGGGGAAGATGCATGAGATATTTAAGGAGCAAATATTCGTTTTTTACTGGTGTGCCTTTCCTAATTTTGGGAAGGAAAGTGTTCAATTGCCAGCACGGCATAGATAGAACAGTTGGAGAGAAAAAGAAACGAAAAGATGCAGAAGAAGTACTGTATATAATAATTTCTTTTTATCCTCAACCTTTGTGTTTCTGTCAACTATGGCTTGCTAATTCAAAAGGTCAAATACATGAATGAGTCGTATGACATTGATCTCAGAATACTTTTATGACAAACGTGATAACAGTTCAATCTTGACTAAATTGAAGATGGTTTAGAAGTTACCAATTATAAGAACTTTTCACTAACATATGCTGCTGACAAAGGAGAAAATATATGCAATTCTGCATTTTTTGCTTTCTATCAAGCAATCATATGTTGGCTCCTTATCACACTATGACACTTCCGTTTTGTCACATTCCAAAAAATAACTTGAGAAATACACTGTCACCCATCTTACACTGTTATATTTACCTATTACAGAAGGCTGGAAACAAAGATTTTGTTTTCAAGAAAATAAGATTTCTTGTCCAAGACACAAGGAAGTTTGACTGCAAAGCACAGATAAAAATGCGAGAAATTTTTTTTTCAGAGAACAAGGTAGTTCTACTCATGTATAAACAGAACAAATCCAATTTAATAAATCAGATATGCAGCATGACTCCTTTTCTTCCATCCCCACTCAAAACAAGCAAACACACCTATAGAGGTTCCAGCCTGGTCTGCAAATGAAAAGGAGGAAGGTGATCACTGCAAAATTAAGCATTAGGGTTCTTATTTATAACATATTGATTATTGTATACTGATATCTAGAAATTAAGGTTGCAAGTAGCAGCCAGCTGAGTTATAGTTTGAGTTTTATCAAGTCCATTACTTTGTTAAATTTAGAGTAACCTTGACTTGAGAGAGGAAAATTGAGGAGCTGTAATATACTAATCATCAATTCAGGACCACAAAGAAAAATTTATTTATAGAGACTTTTGAAGGAGAGGGGTAAGACTTGTGACAAGCTGGCAGACATATAGATAAACTTTACTGCTAAATGGGTTACAATACAAAGTGCTCAGTATTTGGATCAGCTATGGCTCAACTTAAACTTTGCTTTAGCTTCAAGTTTAATCATTTGTGGTTTCCTTTCTCTGTGTTTATTTTTCAAGTTATGTACACAGAAGAACACAAAAATGACAAGGAATGCTTTTGAATATCAAGAGGCTGGAATAAGCAAGAAACCAAAACTGAATTTTAAACAGTACAAAGTTAATTTGATCTTCCAATGTTATTTAATTTTAACCATAGAATTTGCTATTTAAATTTATCCCCTCCATTTTTCTGGGTATTGTGAGCAAAAACAAACAATTATCACAAAATGCATGGTATACAATGGTTTGATTCACCAATGTGGCAAAGGCCTTTCACTGTCTATCCATAAAAAGGGAAATAGTTTGTAAACTGTAAGACATTCTGCATGTTGAGTGTATACTTATTCATCCATGTGAAATTAAAGGTTACTTGAAATAAATGTGAAAGATTTATAGGATTTTCAGACCCCTGATAACAATTACTAATGTGCTGATTTGTTGTACTTAAAGGTTATGATTTTGGCAGAAATAGTGGAAGAAATTTCTGGACCTGGAATTTTGTTGCAAATGTTTGTTTAAATCAGTTTAAGTCAGTTAAAAACTCTCCTGTTTCAAGATTACATGATTACCACACCAGAACCTTTTGTATTCTATATTATGCACCATGTTATGATTATGGTTTCAATAATAAAAGGTGCTGACTCAAGAACTTTCCAAAATATCTCTACATACAAAGAAATAGATTGTGGTTATGTACTCCAAATAGCAGGTCACATCAGTCTTCTGTAAGGAAGTAGCAGAAATTTCTGTGGTGGTTTTGGTGGATGGAGAGAAACATCCACCAAAACCACTTTATTCTATGTGTTAAGAGTTATGATAATCATTATGAACGTTTGGTCGGTCAGCAATTGTGCACCATAAAAAATAATTAGCCAGAGCACTAACTGCTAATTAGTGGTATAAATCTTTTGTCTCCCTGAACATCTAACAATGGCTATAGATAAAATTTAAAAAATATATTGTTGATAGTTTTGGTCAAAGTTTTGGTGGATGTTCCCTAATGACATCCACCAAAACTACGTAACATCTAAGCACCTTTTAAATACGTGAAATATCTGCATAAAATTGCGTAAAATGTTTTATAATACTACAATCGAACAATAAATTAATACTTACCATTTCTTTAGTAAAAAGTTTTGACGCAATTTCCCAAACAAATAATACACTTGGGTCATCGGGATAAGTCGGCATGTTGTCGTAGCTTCGTAATTTTTTTCCATCATTCCATCTCAGTCCCTCTCGACCAAGGTGGTTTTGGTGGATGGAATCTAATGCTGACCCAGGTGTGCAAACTTTCGACATCGTTCATCGATCGTTCTCTGATTATTCGTTATTACTCGCCGTATGTAAAACAATAATTCTTTTAGAAATTAGTATATAGATACTGATCTTCGCGTGTACTCAAGATGGCGGTCATCAAGGAGTGATAGAGTCGAAATTTTGGGCATAGAACCCTTGCGAACTGAATTCCCAGTTTTCTGGGAATTCCTAGGAATTCCTAGGAATTCCTAGGAATTCTCAAAAATTCCCAATTATGCAAATGACCCTTGCAAAACGAATTCCCAGTTTTCTGGGAATTTCTGGGAATTCCTAGGAATTCCTAAAAATTCCTAGGAATTCCTAGGAATTCCTAGGAATTCTCAAAAATTCCCAACTATGCAAATTAACTCTGATTTAAAAAGCTTGGAATTACTGGGAATTTCTGGGAAAGGAAGACTCCAGTTTTGTGAGGACTTGGAATCCCTAGGAATTCCTAGGAATTCTCAGCTTTATTTGAGGTAATTTTAATACCCTGAGGTCCACATAAATTCTAAGAAATTCTCAATACCTTGAATGTGAAGGTTTTAAGAAAAAGAGTAATTTCAGAGGCTTAAAACTTTGGCTCAATAAAAGGTATGCTATACAAAACTTACCAAGAGATATACATACATGTACATGTTTATAACTTAAAGATCATGAAATTTATTACTCAAACTAAGTTTTAGTAAATCTTGACATTAATATGGATTTTCTCATGAACCAGCTGTCAGTTATGTTAAATGGAAATTGCCAACTTCCACAATAATTAACAATAATTACATTGTTATCTTACTTCCCTAACCTACATTACTGGTTGCCTTTGTTAGAAAACCTTGGAACAGTCAAGCTCAGTTGCCTCAAACGCTGTCAGAGACTTTTTGTTGACAATACTTTTAGTAGAAATTTCATGCCTTAGACAAACAAATTCAACACCTAATTAATCTTTCTTTTTTCATGATTGTTGTTGCTGCTTTTTTTTTTCAGTTTTTTGCTCTATTTTCATGACTAATTGCTGTAATTTGTTTTGCTGTTTTTATTCTTACAAAACATTTTTGTAAGAAAAGGGGAACATTGACTACCTCTGTCCTGTCTGCATGCCAAATGTTTGCAAAGTGTGTGGATGATCCACAAGTATTGGAACTCTTACAAAATGTTTTGTATATGTTCCAATACTTGTGGATCATCCACACACTTTGCAAACATTTGGGCATGCAGACAAGACAAAGGTAGTCAATGTTCCCTTAGAGGAAAAACACCTTTTATATGACGTCTTCAATTTACTTTATTTGAAACTCTGATCTGAAAATATTTGTCAACAAGACTTGTTAGTAGTGAGAAGTACCAACCAAGTTTCCTTTCATAACTTAATTTCTTAAATGTCCCAATCACTGGATCTCCCAAAAAAATATTACATCTTTTTATTTTTGGTGCAAATTACAAGTCCTTCTTTATATAAAAATGAAAAGTGATAGTCACACTTCAATAATAACAGCTCTTAAGTTTACTTGTTGTTCTTCTCTGTCTGTCAGCTATCAACAAGATTGTTTTATACTTCGGGCAGTGCATAACTATTTGTGGACCAGAGTTCCAACGCACCTCTGTAATTGCATATAGCTACTCCTGTCTCTTGTACAAATGTTTCTCCTTTGTAAGACGCACTCTACTCTGTTGTCAATACTGCTTTAAGTTCATTGGAAACGACTGACTGAGGAATCGAGATGGCGGTGTTGGAACGTGTTGCTGAACGCTTGCTACGGTCAAGCTTTGTAGATTTAGGTACTGGTACACTGGGATCATCTATGTATCTCTTATACTTCCGAATGTGGTATCCTTCTTTTATAAGTATGAGGGTAAAAGACGATTTGTAGTCGCATTCAAAACTGTGATTGGCTTGTGTTATTTCTTACCTTGGCCATTAACACAACTCAAGTGAGTTTCGAGTCTTTGTTTCCTCGACAACTTTCGGCCACAAATCGTGCATTTGTAATACGATCGATTCTTTTCGATTATTTCTACATAGAGTGAGCTCACATCTTTATTTGTATCACCAAGCTATCCATCTTCTAGAAGCAGAGAACCGGTCGGAGAAGTCAGAATAAAGTTAGGCGCTTCTCTTAACACTGCAATCGGCAAGCCAGCGGATTCACTTTGCTAGCCAATTACAAGTCCTAAAAGATCCACGTGATCATGCCCGTGATCGGAAACAAAGAAGACTCCATTTGGCGCTCATCTTTGAATGTACTTTGGATCGGTTGATCGCTTTTCTCAACTGTTTTGCTTAATATAACATTTCTAAAGATAGCTTTTATTGTGGTTCAATGGGAAAACGAGAATAGCGTGAGTGTTGTAAAAGAAAAGAAAGTCGTTGGCGCCGTGGAGTTAAAAGAAGGGACAACAGTTGACATATTGACTGGTACAAACAAGGGTCGAGTGGCCATCTGTAAAGCTACGATTTTGAAAGTTTGTGGTGAGTAAAAATTGCGATATTCGTTATGTGATCAAAATCTTATAAAAGAATAGATGTAGCGGGTTGAATTAAGCTTACGTAACGCTCGGCACAACTGAAACTAGAATAATTCTGAGAATCGAATCGGTCACTTGCATGCCGCAGTTTCTTAAGCTTATGCTTTACAATGAAATAAACCTATCAGTAAGGTTTCAAGATTCCTCTAGTCACGTTTGGGAACATTCAAGATTCATAATAGGAACTGTTATTAAACAAACCTTAGTACATAAAGAAGCCCTCCTTGGTAAAAACAAAATAATGTATTCAGCCCTTTTTTAGTAAAATCCATGAGAGAGATGTACTAACTCCAATATAAAAGTCACTCAATATAACAGAGATTTCTCAATTTGAGAATCCAATGAATGCCCTTTTCCTCATAGCCATCTTAAAAGCCTGGTCTGAGCTTTAAATATACATATTTTAATATATTATTTTTTTTCAAATTCAGATGTCAAGGAATCCAGATACAAAATGGTCAAGATTCTTGTTGACAACCTCATTCAAGGCCAACTCATTGTGAGCCCAGGAAAAAAAATACAAACAGTACAAACAGCAGCTAAGTTTGCAGTTTAGGATAACTTCATTCTAATATATTGTTACAGTTACAACAAGATTTTAATCAAAAAATCAATTTTATTTGTCTGTAATTAGCCCCTTCACTCCCAAGAGTGCTTGGTTTTCAAATATAACTTAAGATATTGTATTTTATGGAAAAGAATCAACAGATTTTATTCACAATTTGTGTCAAACCAAATTTAATGATTGATTAGAACTATTTTATATGAATAGCTGTAATTGAGGATTAATCCGTATGAAGTTTTCAAGAAAAGAAAAATAAATCAAATCCCATCCTAATATTACCACACATTGATGTTATTTAATCAAAAATATTTTACATGTAAGCCTTAATTAAGCTTCTAAATAAATTTCATTGAATACTTGAATTTTAGCTGGGTTTTTTTTAATTTAAAGTATTTATTTTATATCATTAGCCTCAAATTTTTGCTTAAAATTCCCAGTAATTCTTAAAAATTCCCAAAAATTCCCAAAAATTCCCAGAAATTCCCAGAAATTCCCAGAAATTCCTAGAAATTTTTTAGATTTACAGCTTTTCAGGGAAATTCATTGGTTCTCTGAGTTGGAATTCCTAGGAATTCCTAGGAATTCCTAGGAATTCCAAGTCCTGTTGGCTATAAACTTGGAATTTCTGGGAGTTTCTGGGAATTTCTGGGAATTTCTGGGAATTTCTAGGAATTTCTAGGTTTTTAGAACCAGAGTTGTTATGGTTGGGAATTCCTAGGAATTCCTAGGAATTCCCAGTCCGAATTTACCGTGAAAATTCACACCTTTATTCCTAGGAATTCCTAGGAATTCCTAGGAATTCCTAGGAATAAATTCCTAGGAATTCCTAGGAAAATCCTAGGAATTCCTAGGAATTCCAAAAGCCATTTCGCAAGGGAAGTAACAGGACAGTTGAAATGACATGTTTGGTTTAGGTATGTTTTTCAATTTTGCCTTTAAGTTCAGATCGGTAAATAAATTTTTCCGGTGTCCAAAATCTTATGAGGCGATTCTTCAATCTATTTCCTATCGATTCATCTGTTAATTATCGTGATGTAAACTACAGGGAAAAAGTGCATGGGGTGGTCTTGATTTACCGCTTAATCAGTCGTTAGCCGCCATTTTGTATTTTCGACGATGCCTTTAATCTTTAATCTTTCTGTTTATCTTTCGAACATTGTTGTCTATTTCACGATTTCTTATCACCACACAATACTCAGTTTGTGAGGAAACCTTTTTAAAACAAAGATGCGTCCTTTCATTGTGCTGTTATTGCCCGAAGAGAAACTAAGTATTAAACAAACTAAACTAGTTCTTTGGCAAACGAGAGCCCGTTGTCATCGAATGTTATTCTCCGTTTGATGGTTGACCTTGGTGTGGCTTCTAATTGCTTTATGCTAAGGATTAACTCTGGCTTAATGGGCAACTAGGCTCAAGCACATGTTTTTCTTTATTTTGCCACAAGTCAGGAAATGGTCAGGAAAAAAAGGTCCTTAAAGATAAGGGAAAAGTCAGGGAATTTCACTCCAAGTCGAAGAAAATTTATGTTTTTCAGATAACTTAGGGAAAATATTTTTCTACCAATTCAAGTACCTAAGTAGGTTTTTGTAGACTTGAAATGTAAATAAATTGGTTTTCATAAAACAAAAGTGTAATTTGGTTTAAGTGGTGCATACTGTAGCATATCCACTTAATGGCTTTTCCATCATCTATCAAATTCCAGATTGAATTGTAATTTAGAAAGAGCAGGCAACAATGTGCTGGAATGTCTAAATATTGTGTCATGAAAATTAAGAGATGCAGGTCTTAGGTTTCCAACAAAATCAATCCTTTTCCCTTGTTGCATCAAGGAACTAAAAATTCACCTGCTGAAAGCATATTAAAAAATATTTGGGTGAAGAGAATGGTTGTGAGGGTGGTTGGAGGTCATCACTAGAGCCAATGTGGGAAATTGTAAAATTGATCAGGGAAATTTTGCATTTGTTGGGAATTTCATAAACCTATGGCTGTAGCAACCATGTTGTATATACATGCACTTCTGTATCAAAGTTAACTGAAAATGTCTTACTTAATATAAATTTGTAATATTGTTTTGCATTGTCCAGATTGTTTATATTGTTTGGTTTAGATATTTCCTAAATGCCTTTTTTCAAATACTTCACAGGAAGCCCCATATAACACCTTTCCCTCTGTAGCATAGTTCAGGACAAACACCTTTGCACTGATGAAAAACACACAAGATTTGTCAATTGAACACTTCATGGAAGTATAAAAGCAGAGACCTGAAGTTCAAATTACACCTTTTTATACAAATTATTTTTTTGATTTTTAAGGAAATTTCCTCTTTAATAAAAATTATTTTTTCCGTGTCTTCCATTAAGTGTGAGAATTAACTCAAACAGGATATGGACACTGAGTAGGAAATTTTATTTTGGAACATTATGAAAATGAAGGTTATGTTCAGTCACTGTACATTTCTTTCTGCATATTTGGGTCATCATTTCATCATTTCATCATTGTTACGCTTGTATGAAACTGTATAACTGCTCTGACCATGGCATTGGGAGTTAACATAGTACTTCTTTTCACAAGTCATGGATTTAAGCTTTAGTTTCTCACTACAAAAGCAAGAAATAATCTGACCGTTTTCTTTGTGTCCTCACTTTTATTTTATTTGCTGATATAAAAATAATTTATCTTCTTGAATGGCCTTGATTGAAGTGGTTGTATGTGGTTATTCCTATGTTCTGAATTAGTTAATTTTCAACATATCAAAAGCTGTTATGCAACAATTTTCTCCTACTGTTTTCCATACATTAATTTATCAATATGAGTTTTTTTTTTAATTTTTTTTAACCGAAATGAAATAAGGTTCATTTTATTTTGCCTTTAATCGAGGCTCTCTCATCGAAACAAAGTCTTGCTCGTGGTTCCTCAGCAAAACGTCTTGCACTCGAGCTAGGACATTTTTAGTTTCATTCCCTGTTGGTTTCCTTGATGACAATAAATTGGAATATGAGCAACCACGTTTGTAAATGAAGGAGACATATTGTTTCTTCGCTCTGCTGTGTCGGTAATAGGTTCAATGCTGATTCAACATTCAGTTTGTATATTTCCTTCTGACTTACGTATTCCCAATCTAAAATAGGTTTCAATTTGCGCTTTCATAATCTACCTTAAGGCTTCGCGTTCGATTGCAGTGAGGAATGTCTCGGAGAAGTGGAGGGAAGGCTTTCACAAGTCAAATCAGAAATGGAAGAGGAAGGACTGGATACGGCCGTGGAGGTACGTTAAGTGTATAGCAGTGCGGATTTTCCAACTTCTTACATGTTTCGAGAAGCTTTTATTCAACGCAACCCTCCCATTTACACGGGTTCGCGCTGGAAATAGGCTACGATTTCATCCTTCTTTTCGCCAATGGGCTAGAGCAGTTTGTTATTTCGACGATTCACTAGCGAAGTAGCAGTATCAGTGAAATAAATTTTTTTCTGTCGTAGAGATGTATTGTTGGAACGAACCGAGACGAGCACTGAAAAACCTGGGGGCTTCACCGTCCGCCAAGAAAGCAAAATGATAGGAATGGAAATTACTCAGACTGAGGAAAAAGAAGAAGAAGCCTTCGCACTTTTTGAAGCTTGAGACCGCCAATTCACATGTGAGCGGCATTGTAAGCCGTGACTTTCTCATGTTTGCTGTCAGTTTTCAATACGTACCTCCAACGGATTATAGCCTGAGGTTTATCCAATGAGTTCTTCGTGAAAAAGTATATTTTTTATCGTACACTCGCCGATTAAGAACGGTTACAAACTGAGAACTAATGACAATACATGAGCTGAGTCAGCAGAAAACTGACCATAAAGCAACATAAAATAAGCCTTGACCCATGAGAAAGTTACTACGCAATTTCATGAATTTCTATTGTGCACTTCTGATTCTTCAGCGCTAATAGTTTTTTCGGGTTAAATGAATATGGTCTATTAAATGTATGCGAATACTTACCGCTGTTAATAATATTTTTGAAAAACCTCAACACTTCTGTTTATTTCCGCCTTAGCCGTTCAGGTCGTTCCGCCTGGAAAACACGAGATTGAAACCTTTTAACAAATACAAACGGGTATCTACAGAGAACTTAAGCTATCTGGGGAAAGTTAAAAACACGTAGAAAGAATCTAAACTGTTTTATCGTTTCCCATCCTGGCCAATTTAACGAAAACGTAACCTACCCTTCGACTCACTGCGGACTTTCACTTTAACCCTTTGAGTACTAGCGATGTATGACCATTTAAATACAGGCCCCATTCGGACGACCTTGAAAGAGGTTGGAAACTAATGATACATTTTATGGTGTAGTAAACAAAGTAGTTTTTCTTTTTTTTCGAAGATTTCCTTCATTAAACTTGTTTTTGGACCAATTTTGAAGATTTTTGCGATTTAAACGTTTTGAACGGGGTTATTAAAAAATGGTGGCTCTTCAAAATGATGTTACACTAGATTTTGACGATCAAAACGTTGTTCAAATTCTATTTATCGACGAAGAAGACTTCCCACTGGCTAATCTTACCGAGCATCCAGCCTCTGATTACGAGTTTTATTCTGATGAATCGAAATTAAGCTCAGAAGATTCGAGTGAAGACGAGGAAGAGAATGGTGAGAACGAAGTGGGATTTTACGAAGAAGAGTGGTCAAGAGAAGTCAAACATAGAGTAGATATTGACATCAGTGAAGAAACAGGAATAAATGTTAATGCAACAAACCTGAAATCGTGCTTGGATTTTGTTTATCTCTTTTTTATACAAGAGGTATGGCACTTGTTAGTTTGTCAAACTAATTTGTATGCACAACAAAAGAGAGGGCTAACAGAAAGCTCTGTATAGTATCCAGTTGCAGAGAGTGGGATGAAGGCTTGGATTAGTATTTAGATATGGGGCTGATAACTAATCCAAGCATTAATTGTTACTGGAGTACTGATACTGTGCTAAGTACCCCTATCTTCCCATCTGTGATGTCTAGGACATGATTCCTTCAAATTTTACGCTACCTCCACTTAGCTGACAAAAGCTCTGCTCCCCTGCATGACTCTGCAGATTGCAACAAGCTGTAAAAAATTCAGCCTTTCCTAGATTTAATTATAGCCAGGTTTCAGGAAGTGCAGATACCTGAGTGGCAACTTGCCATAGATGAGACTTTAATCAAATTCAAGGCAAAATTCACCTCAGGCAGTTTATTCCTATAAAGCCAGGCAGATTTGGAGTAAAGGCTTTCACTCTAAATGAATCAAGTAGTGGTTATGTTTTATACAGCAAGATTTATACTGGCAAAAAGAAAATATTGAAGTTCAGAGAGATTTAGGAAGGAAGGCAGTTATGTCTGTGATGCAGCCTTACCTAGATAAAGGATTCTATGCCTTTATGGACAATTACTATACCTCTGAAGCATTGTTTGAGGAGTTGGAAGAAAGGAATACCTTTGCCTGTGGTACAGTTAGGTCCAACAGGGTAGACTTGCCAAGAGAGATTTGTGGCTTGAAAGAAAAGGCAGTGAAAGATCTCAAAAGAGGAGAGTGTCTGTACAGGCAAGGGAAATTCGACATGGTGCGCGCCATGGCGGTTAGTTTTTAAGCTACTCTTCCCACCAGCATAAAGGACTCGAGCATAGTGCAGCGGTCAGTTATAGCAAAGGGGGAGTGGGAAAAGAAAGAATTCCCTCGACCAGGTCTAATTGACCAGTATAACACCTTTATGGGAGGTGTGGATGTGTGTGACTAAAGAGAACCGTTGCATATGCCAGACTAATGAATGGAGCAGTCTGGTGTCACAAAGTGTTTTTTTTTTTTTACACGATTAAGGTGTGTGTATCAAATGCACTCATTCTCCACACGAAATCCCCCAATCATTCCAGTCAAAGAGCTCAAGAGTTCAGAGAGGAGCTGGTCAGTGCACTAGTTCAAGGCAAGTGCTTTCAAAAGGACATAGAACTTGTGCATTCCCTTGCTATCCCTGACATAGGGTTCAATCGGGATCATTTCCATTACCCTGTGATCAATGATACACGATCATAGACATGATATGCATTTGTTAAGTCAGGTTTGTGGACAAAATGTGACGTATGTTTCATGGAAAGCCATTGCAATTGTCTTTTTAAAAAAAAATAGTTAAAAAGTGCCGTTCAAAGTTACGTTTTGGACAACCAGATATGTTTATTACACCGCGGGGAGAGTAAATAATACAAACAAGTACTAAAAAAGTACTTCTCCATATTCTAGAGACCGAAGATTGTTATGTTTAGCCTAATAAGATAATGCTAAAATTCAAACACTGCAAAACTAAAAACAAATTAAACTAGTTTACAATATTTTTAGTACACTTAGAAATTCAAGGACCTTTTCGATATAAGTATAGGTGCTGTAGTCTTAATATCTGAAAGGTGATCAAAGGAACCTCATACCTTGAAAGTACATTAAATACTATACCCACTTAACCCCTTCAATCCCAGGAATGACCAATAACTATTTTTTTCTTATATTATCAAAACAATGTCAAACAGACAAGTGATGAGGATGAAAAAAATTGTATTTATCCACTCGGGTATTACTATATAATCCAATACCAAATTCTTGGGAATGAAAGGGTTCATTTTTGGGTGCTCTAAATAATGCAGTTTTTGCCTCACATACCTTTCATTATCGTTGCAAGAACTACTTGAAAATCACACGGGAGTAGAATAGTTTACTATACAATATATTATGAGGAAGACTCTCGGCGAGAGTTCAACCTTCTAAAATTTCAATAGTGATACCTTATCTCTACATAGTATAGAATGTATTATGTTGTTAACGGACGCCTTATTAAACAATTATAGCAGTATAGAGATGCATGTGAACACCATACATTCTAATATGGACAATAGAAAGTACTCATGTGGAATTTTTATAGATCTTAAGAAAGCATTTGATACTGTTAACCATGAGATTCTTTTGACAAAACTTGAACACTATGGAATAAGAGGAGTTATAAATTCTTGGTTTAGATCCTATCTTTCAGATCGCCGACAGTCTATTGAAATAGACAAATGCATATCTGAAACTGAAACGATCGTATGTGGAGTACCTCAAGGCTCTGTACTTGGACCCTTGTTATTTTTGTTATATATTAATGACATCCATAAATCTTCCAAGGAATTTACTTTTTATCTTTTCGCAGACGATACAAGTCTAACTTATGCAAATGACAACTTACGTACTCTTGAACTAACTGTCAATAATGAACTTGAGAAAGTAAGCGAATGGCTTAATGCTAACAAACTAACGCTCAACGTCAAAAAGTCTAATTATGTCATTTTTCGTCCCCACCAAAAAAGAATGCCTTTCATTCCTCAAATTAAGATTTTTAATCCAACTTTAAATACTAGAGTAACTCTAGAGATGAAGGACTTTGTTAAATATTTGGGTATAATGATTGATTCTGAACTATCATGGAAGCATCATATTGACTTTATCTGTCACAAAATTAGTAGATCGGTTGGAATAATTGCTAAAATGAGGCATTACATTCCACGGCGTCTTCTTTTGAATTTATATCATGCACTTATTTCTCCTTATTTAAATTATGGTATCTGTGCATGGGGCAACTGTCCACAGACCTACCTCAATAAGATACTTGTTCTGCAAAAACGTGCTCTGCGTTTGATTTATTTTTCTAAACCCAGAGACCATGCAATCCCTTTTTTATTGAATCAAACTGCCTTCCTTTGCAGTCTTTGTTCTTTCAACAGTTAAGCTATTTAATGTATGACGTTCATGCTAAGACAGCTCCTAAAAGTCTTCTCGATAAGTTTGCGAAAATCAATACAGAACATCATTATAATACGCGATTATCTGCAAAAGAATGCTTCTCTGTCAAATTCTCTAGAACTGAAAAAATGAAAAAATCTTTTACTAGAATCGGTGTGTCTATTTGGAATTCTATTCCACTTTCTGTTAAGACTCTCAACGTTTCTAATTTTCGTAAAAAAATTAAATTACTACTCCTTAATGTTCTAGGTAATGAAGATAATTATTTGAATGTTAAGTTTTTAATAGAATATTTTGTGAAGTTAACCTGATATACTGTATATACCTCTAGTTGTAATTTTAGTCTTTTTCAAATAACAAAATCCCTTGTACTTGAATTTATATGTAAGGTGTTTCTTTCTTTCTGTATGTTTTTGTATTTCTTCTTTTCTTTTTTCTTATGTAATTTAATAACGCCTTTAGTTAAAGTCTTGTCCTGCCTAGATTAGCATTGTAGCTATTTGCAGGACATGAAGTTTTGTAAACCTTATATTTCTTTAAATAAATACATGAAACGTGAAACGTGAAACGTGAAACGTGAAACGTGCATCTAAACCCTTTTACCTGATCTACTTGCTTGCGAACGTTCTTGTCGCTCCGTTTGGGAGACGAGATAGCAATTCATGTATACGTTTGTCTTTTTTCGTGGTTTGTTCTTCTAAAGTCCGCCTTTGTGCCACAGATTCGTCAAGTTTCTTCTTTAATTTACTGCATTCTTCTGCATCTTGCACCTTGGCCCTAATTTCAGCGAATTTCATTGAAGGAAACCCGGGTGAATATTTTGAGAACATGCTCAAGCATAAATATCTTTCTGGCTGAGAGCAAAAGAAACACGTTTGAATCAGTTCGCACCATGAATACACCACAACCATCTAAACGAAGAATTTTCTATCATTGATTTCAAAGATTTAACAATATTCTGGAGGAGGTGAGATCAAACAGAAAAAACAATGAGACAGATGGAAAATAGGTGAGGCAACATCGACCGAATGTATTAAGGGATGGAAATCCTGTGGTTGAAGTTTGCTCAGTTTTTTAAATGGGAGATCGGGTGGTCTAAAGGTTATCGCACTGGATACAAGAGGTCTGGACCCAACCACTAGTGAAGTCATTGAGAATCTTCCAATTGCTGAGTGAGTTTATTGCACTCTTCTTTCAATTTATTGCACACCTGAATCTCAGCCTCGAAAACTGTCTTTGTTCCTAGTATTGTATCTATGCACCTTAGAACGAGTATGCTCAGGTTAATTAAGGCCTGGGTCACCCTGCCTTTCACCCATATTTTTCACAAAATTGAGAATAACTTAGCTATTTTGCGAGGGATTTTTCTCATACTTGGCAGAAATGTGTATCACTACCATCTCTCTCGGACTGAATTGTGGCAGCGTAATATGATACTCTCAACAGCCAAAAACAGTTAACAGCGCCAAATTCGTCGGTTGCTTTCTTGAGCGAATTCCCACCACTAAACACAAGGCAAATCAAAATGCAGTTATCGCTATGAATATTTGAGACGTTTTTCATTGTTTTCCCATTTGGAATGGCTGCCAAAAAAAGAGAGATGTGCTAGGTAGATTAAATCAAGTTTTGTCTCTGCGAAGCTGCTTCCTCTATCATGGTTTTCGCCCGAAAACATCTTAGCCTTTACCTGGTTCCAACCGCTATCAACGAAAGTAATCCCACAGGTTCCTATTTATTTGGAAAAAAGACAAATTAAAACTTTTTAAGAGGTGGGAATTTTGAAAACTCGCAGTCACGTAATTTAACTTAATGTCCGCCATTTTGACACGCGAGTGTTCAGAAGCAATAATTTAACGGCTGATACACTACCAAATACTAATTGGAGCAATCTTAGCAGTAATACAGGCAAACTTTGTATACTTTTGATGATATTTATTTCTTTTTCTCGTTTTCTGAGGTCGATTGCATCTCTGTAAATCCAGGGTTAGATCGCCTTTGACAGTTCTAATAAAACACAATTGCAAATTTGGGCGGTAAGAATAAAGCACGTTTGTAATTTTATCCCAAGTAGTATCATATAACGAGACTGAATTACAATTTTGGCGCAAAACTTGAAAGTTATCGCGAGATACGCACACTGATTCCTTGAAACTCTTCAAGGTTTTGTTCCCTAACAACGGTACTACTCGATAACGAGCTAAGTGTATTCGTGTGAAACGAAAATGTCTGTCATTTTTAATTGGGGATTTGCAAGAGTTGCTGTAAAGGAGAGCTTTCGTAAGGTTGAAAGTGCTTCGGTTGAAACTAACCCTAGTGAAAAGTGGAAGAACTATCTTGCAGCGTTCGAGGGTGACAGTCAGGAAGTCTTTGCGGTCGAACGTTCCACCTACGTCAAGAAATCCAAAGCAATTTACAGCTCTTTCCGAAAGATGAACTCAAAAGCCACGGCCCAGTACCAAGACACGTTTTCAATGGTAAAATGGAAAGCTCTTAATACAGCGCAGAAGAAACAGCACACACTGTCAAATTGTGGAGGTTGTCAAGTGCACTATTATGCGATCCATAAATTTTTCCCCAGTAGAGAAACTTTCAAAACCCGAAGACTTTTAAAAAAGAGGACCTTATTGAAAGTGGGGTGAAGACACAAAGTAAAGTGAAACCAACGCAAAAAGCCATTAAAACTGCTGTAAAACACATTTCAAAAGTGAATGGCCCCTTTGAGAAAATATTTAAAGTAAGCTTTGCTGAAGCACAAACAAAAGTGAAGGAACTTCAGCTCCAAAAAAAGAAAGACGCAATTGAGAAAAAGCGGCAGCGTCGAGGGAGAGCACGCCAAGAAAAAAATAAAATCCAATGCTATTGTCTAGTCCATCTGGAGGAGTAATGTTTCTAGTTACTTTGCAGTAATTTGCATGCCAAACAATGAGATCAACAATCTTCACCTTTACTTGTGTTGCAATCTGGCATTTATTTAAGCACACTCTCTATAATATATTGGCCTTCATTTTCCAGTTTTTTAAAAGGAATGCAAGTACCAAATATTCCACTGTAAAATTAATCCTATCATACTGAACTTCTTCCAACCAATGGAGAGAATATAATACTGGGAGAAGGATCCTATGGTCGATGCCTTCTGAGACAGTGCACACGATTTGATATAAAGGTTGTGGAAAAACAGTCTCTGATGCAGGACACCACAGAGATAATGAAGGAGGCTCACATTATGCAGGCACTCGCACATAAAAATATCCAAACCATAATAGGTGTGCAGCTTCAAAAGCAGCCCATTTCCTTAATAATGGAGTTTAAAGGGGAAGACAATACATCTGTAACAATAAGCAAACTATTGTCTTGTCAGAAAAACAGTGCAACAATACAGAATGTGCAAAGCTCACTCATAACAACTGACTGGTTAATTATTTCACATGATTTGACAGAAGCCCTTTCACATATTCACACAAAAGGCTTTCTTCACTGTGATTTGAAGGCTAATAATGTTCTTGTGAGTAACAAACATGGCTACATCATCAATTTTGGAAAAGCATGTGACAGCTCCTTTCCTCCTGCAAAGAGGTACGGCATCTGTTATCCCTCATATTGCTCCTGAGGTTGTTAATGGTTCTCCCTGTAGCAAAGCCAGTCATATTTTTTCCCTTGGTAAAATTCTGTTCAAAGTAGGTGTTAAGCAAAACATTCCACTTTTGGTTTCCATGGCTCAAAAATGTTTGGATGCCAGCCCTGTAAGAAGACCAACAACAACAGGTATTATGGCAACACTGGCTTCCATAATATCTCACTGAATACTATAAGCTTAAGCAGGGGTTTCACGGGCCTGACACTGGGCAAATTGACTGGCTGGGAACATAATTTTTCCTGCATGTTGTGACTGACATAAATCAGAATCAAAACATATTTTGCCTACTTCCTTGTACATTTCCCATCACCTCAAAATCTTAATGAAACCTCTGCTTAAGAAAGTAGTAATTAACACTCTAATCAGGTAAAGTCACCCTAGCCATGTCACAGCAGGAGTCTTTTTATTGGGCTTTGCAAGGTTAAAATTACAATGTATGTGCATGTCTTTAGCAAGTTTATGTGTGCCCTTGGTCTAAACTAATTTTGTACCTCTGCTTTATGAATAGTGAATGAATGTTAGAGGGACATTTTTAATAATGCACTGATAAGGTGCTCTAGGGTCCATCAGGTACAAATTACTTCATAGGTCATACTCATGTCTATAATTTTACATCGCTGCTAGATGACATACATGTACCGATTTATTTCCCAATTCCTGCCAATTATTGATCTATTAAATTGAATTTAGGCAAGCAACTGGCAGATCAAACTTAAAATTATAAACCAGAGTTTTAACTAGTTAGGCCACCATAGCCTTCTAACAGGAATATTGACTTGGAGGAGCAACAAAAAAAGCAAGAAATACAATTTTTAAATTTTCCTTTCTGACTTTGTAACAAGGGCAACCTATCCTGCTCTTAAGATGGCACATCTTTTATGAGTAGGGCTGAGAAGATGACACATCTTATACCAGTTTGTGTTTGCTCTTGTCACAAAAAAAAACAGTGCACCACTTGGGGCAACAGTAAGCACTGGTAATTAATCATGTCTTATCAACAAAGAGAGAAGGCTATGGTCAGAATCATATGCATGTATCAGAACTTTTGTGATGCATTTGAATTAAAAGATACTCCACTGGTGTAGTGGGTAGAATATTTACATTCAAATAGACACATATATCAATTACATGTCCATCATTGACAATGATTGTTGCAATTATAAGCAGTCAAAACTTAAAAACCAAACTGTTGACTATAATTAAAACTGATATAACATGATTTAAAAACCAAAAAAACGCCTCATAAATAACACCATTAACATTCTTGTAATAAATTAGTTGTGTGGAATAACTGGAAGGATCTCTTCAAGAAAACAAATAGGGATAACAGTAAATAAAACTGGTTTTAATCAAGTGGATTCCCTTTGGAATCTGCAAGGGCTGGCTGGTTTTCTGTGTGAGTAATTAAAATTATTATTATTATATATTTATAGCAATTCAGTAAGTGACCTCGGAATAAACTAACACACATTAGTGCAGCTTTTTTCTCTTAGTTTTCAAGGGACAATTTATGACAAGACAATCTGCATCTTACATGTCAGCAATTAAACTTACGTAACTGCTTAACTAACATAACTGCTTTGGGGGATTACTTTTGTCAGTAAATTCATCTGCTTCTTGGAGAAATTGTTTCCAAAGCATTCAAAAGCCTAAATTTTTATAAACACCATAAATTTACACATCATGATGTGATAGAGGATTTATCAAGCTAAATTTAATTTCAAAATTGAATGGTATATCCACAATGAAACTTTTTTCTATGCATTTGTTACAAAACATAGTACTTTTTTCTATGCATAAGTTACAAACATTGTAAAACGCCATTGAGCTCTAGAAATGAGCGCTATATTATAAATTCATGCTGTATTGTATTTGCAGTGAAGTCAATGAACATGTTGAGAGCGGTGTTTCGAAGTCTTCGTAGGTTCAAAAGGGTTCTCTTTGGCTTTAAGATAGCGATATCATGCCATTTTGTGAGGAAATGAAGATAGCAAGGAAAATTTTATTACCTTCTTTTGATGTCTTCCTCTAGATCATCGGATTCACCAGCGAAGATGGGAAAAACCAATGCAAAGCCGACACTTCAAAATGGCGGATGCCGTTCATTAACTACGCGATCTTGATTCCAAGTAACTATGGTTACTCGCGCAGTCCACGCGAATTCCGCGCACTGGAGGCGAAAATCATTTTTGACCCAGGCCTTAATTAACCTGAGTGATAACGCTTAGTTAAATACTAGAGAGCTAAGTTATTCCCGATTTTAATCATCATTGTAGCCTCCCTGAGGTAAAGAAGGTCAGGTACGTGAAGCAGCTGAAGCTGTTTCATCGTTGGGGTAATATGATCAACTTCCTTTTGCCGCATAAGAGATGGCCAGCAAAGTTTTATGGTTATGGAACTGGTTATGGGTAATGCGTTCCAATACCTTACGATAAGACTGGCAACAGTGATATCGGGCGGTTGTTACTGGGTTCTTCACGGTCGCCATCTTTAGGGTGAGACACCACCTCTGCTATTTTCCAGTCCTTTGGAGAGCAGCCTGACGTGAGAAAATTGTTAAATATTTCAGTAATTACATCTAGGATATGCGGCAGGCAAGCTTTGATAGCATTAATGCCTATTTTTTCATAACCAGGGGCTTTATTGTTGGGCATTCCGGTGATGATATCCTTAACTGTGTCAGCTGAGACGCGCTGAACGGTGAACTTAGGCGATGCATCGTTTTCTGTCAGTGGACAGAAGGGAGGTTCTTGAGACGTCAACGGGAAGTAGGTAAATCATGATCAATAGCCAGCTGCTTTGCTTTGGTTGCAGCTGCTTCTTCAACTGAAACGAAGTACACGTTAAAGGCATTAGCGACCTCTAAATGGTCACCAGCATACTAAAAGTTGGAACTACCATGCGAGTTGAGACATCCACGAACAATTTTTCATATTGACGAATTTTTGGACAGATTATTGGCAATTTCCTCTTTTACGTGTCTTGACTCAGTTACTCTGATGTAAGACCTGACTTTTTGTCTCAAGATCCTATACGCCCTCCAATAAAGGGGATTCGTTGCCATGCAGGAATACTTGAAAGAGTCATCACGTTTCGACATCAGCTCTCTAATCTCAGCAGTGATAACATGTGATTTCTTGTGTTTGGCCTTGGATGATTTGATAGGTGCGTGTTGGTCGAGAATGTCAGGGAGCGGGTCGTTAAACGACGATATTTGATCATCGATGTGGTCGAAAATACTGACAGTGTCTCAGGGGGTCTCCAAGTTGTCTTTGCAAAAGGCATCAGTGTTAAAGTTCTTGAAACTACGAGTCGTTATGGTGAGAGGAACAGATTTTGGACGCTTCAGAGTTAATTTACAGGATGCCAAAAACTGATTACTTATGGTGGTCTGGAGTACGTTATTCTGCTTAATGAGACTGTTATTTGACGTGAGGATAACATCGATAAGCGGCCCTGTGGTTTCAGTGACTCTCGTTGGCTTAGAAATCAATTGGATAAGGTTTAGTAAGGAACACAACTCGCTGATGATACGACATTCTGGTTTAGTAGGTGAGAGCATGTCGCAATTAAGATCGCCTAATATAATGATGTCCTTTCTAAGCATAGCAGCCTTAGAGTAATTAGACGTCAAATCACTTGCGACGCTTGCTAGGGGAGCATCAGGAGGTTTGTAGGCCACACGAACGACCAAAGGCTTCAGCTTTTTATGTTGTACGGTAAACCATAGTTGTTGAAAACCGCCATCGGATGTTGAGGTAATGTCCCGTAGAATGCTGACTTGAAGCGAACTCCGGACATAAGCACAGACGCCTGCACCTGTCCTCCTAGCTCAGTCGAGTCTAACAACATGGTAACCAGAGATATTAATTTCTTTGTTACGCACAGAAGAGTTGAAGCAAGTTTCAGAGAAAGTAATATGTCAAAATCTCTGTTGTTGATGAAGTCAGAAACTTGACGAAAGTGTTCGCGATTTTTCAAAGAACGCACGTTTAAGTGGGAGCTCTTTAACTCCAACTACGACTCCTATGACTACCCGCCTTCGTCTTACCTTGAGTAATCTGCGCCTTTCTACCCGCGGCTCACGCGGCGCCAGGATATTTGCAACCCACTCTGCTAAATCACGCGACAGATAATGACAGGTAGGGGCACGATGAAAGGTAAACGGAGGAATAAAGAAAAGAAACGACTGAAAGAAAACAAAGGCTTGTATGCACTTTCTTCTCGCTCGCAGTATTGAGTCTTTCGGTGAATCTGATGTAGTCCTATTTACATTCCATCCATGAGTGTTTAACTTCCTGCAGACGCCATCTAAGTTCATCCATTTCACTCGTCAGCCGTATTCTTCCTTAGATAGATAAGCATGAGCAAAACATTCAGAGATCTGCAAAAGTCTATGGATACATCAAACACGTTTTTTTGCCCTCTTTTATCTATTACCTGCTCTCTTTCCCTCTGTACTTGCTTAGCAGTTGTTTTGACCGAGTTCAAATCTTATGAAACCATTGACAATCTGATTTTTGTGTGTTCTTTCTCCACAGTCTCATTAGCCTGATGAAAACTCAAAAACCTTAGATTTAACATACGAGTGAACTATTCCACATTCTCTTTGCTTTGCATTCTTGTGTAACGAAATACTGAGTGACTGAATGACGCACCAATGAAACGTGACACATACACTAAATTTCACAATCCTACTAACTCAACAAAAGTCTCTCCACCGATAAAAGAAAACTTTAATCCAACATGTGTATAATGAAAGTGGACTCAAACTTATGGTATGAGATGGATTACCACCCATCTTGCCTCGTCCCAATCTCTTTGCGCTTAGAGCCCTCATTTCATGTCATCATATCAAACTCTTTCCCCAGTGCGACGAACATTTGTTTTTCTCGGTTCCAGGTGTACGCAACCACTTACCCCACGTAATGCGCATGCTCTACGTTACGAATTTTCAAAATGGCGGACAGGTCAAGGAGGGAAATTAAAAAAACAAAGCCATTTTGCAATGAATTCTCAACATACACCCTCATTAGAAAGGCGAATCCACGGAAGAAAGATACAAAACTGTATGATATTGAGATCGATATGATATTAAATCGATACCGAGAGCCCGTTTAATTGCCTTCCGCCACGATTATTAGTTTTCTTGACAGCTTTCTGAAGACAGAATACTTTCTTTCTGAAGACTTCTGATATGCGGCTATTGATTATTACACCTCGTGTACCTGATTGCTCAAACACTTTGTTTACGATTGTTGAAAGGACCGACTCATGGTTCTCCGTCTTCGTCTTGACATTGCTTTGAAATAGTATAGACTAGTAAGCTGACACGAAAAATTAATCAGGGAAGTTTACGAAAAATCCAGCAAACAAGCTTTAAAAAGGCATTTATTTAGACTTCATACTTCAACGAACTTCACAAATCTTACTTGTTTATCTTGTAAGTAAACGATGGCAGATTAATTCCCGGAGCGCTTTCTGAGTTTCCCAATCCCTCTCCTACTGCTTTCACGCTTACAAAACAGGAAAAATCAAAAGGAGGAAGATACAACTGTTTTGAAACGCCATTTGACGAAGGTAAATCTGCTTTTTGTTCGACACTTTACATATCAAAAGAAAGGAAATTTTTTCCTCTTTTTGGTTCTGGCGATACATTTTTAATTTGCGCCTGGGGAAAAGAGATATCGCCCGAGACCCTTCGCTCGGTCGCGTTTTGATCAAAAACGCCTCGTTAATTTCACGCAACCGCTCGGAGAAAAGGTAAAAATGACGAGGGGAAAACTTTACCTTCAAGTTAGAAAATTAGCGAAATAGAAAGCCACAATATTATAGTTTAATATTTCAGAGGTACATTGAGTGCTTTTTCCGTAGAGAATCCGCACGATGGTAAAACATTCGAAAATTTCACTCGATTTGAGGGTGTTGAAGTGGGCGTGGTCACTACATTCATGTTAAGACTATTTGTACCCCATGAGTTTCGTATGAGACTTGGACTAACTTTAGAAATTTCGAATGCATTCGCTGAGATTTGGCTGTTTGCTTGTTCCAGCTCTGCCATAAGGTCGACCTAACACATTGGAAAAATTGAGAAATAGAAAAATTAACGCAGAATGTTAAAAAATAACGTAAGAAATTAATAATTAAGTTATTGAAATAAGTATATCATCCCCAGAAGATAGGTCGATAAACACGAACCTTTTTGAGTGTTAGCCGTCCTAATTGGTTTTCCAGCGCTCACCGAACCTCACTTAAAGATGCTATCTGTGAGACTAAGTGACAAAAAACTTGAACTCAAAAAATTGTAACAAAGTACAGTAACAAAAACAAAAACAAAAAAAATTGACCAAATAAAAAATTAAACAAACAACCAAAACAAGAACAATAACCATCTTGGCAACTGTTACGTACAGGTAGATTTCGTTGAATTGCGTCCTCAATTTCCTCAATAATCAAGAGGGAAAAAAAGGCTTCATACCCTAAGCATGTAACTAACGGACCTTGCAAAGCGTTCGCCTAAAAATTTGATAGACCATTCGGCCGAGAGAATCTGGTTGCGTAATTAGGAATGTCCGACCATACATACAAGATGCTAATCTTAGCATGAGAGGCCTGCTGTATTGCGGGCACATCTTGACTCTTGTTCAGCGGACGACTCCGCAAAACGAATTACTGAATTTTTGTCTAAGAGTCTGATGGGTCTTTTGATTGATTGCAAGAGGTGAGCGAAACATTTAAATGTTTTACTTGCGACATGATTGTCCAAAGAGACTTATCCTGAAAAAGAGTTCAGACTAAATTTCAGAGTTTGATCCATGAACGCAATGAAAACCTACACACCGAAGCAACTCCAACCGCGTAAAATCGCATTATGTGATCACGTGGTTAACAATCAACCAGTCAATGTCAACTACGGGGGGTCCCCTGAATTCGGCACACCCCCACCTCGTCCAATGGACCAAAAACATTGGTTAATTACCTTCACTGTTCGATAACAATAAAGTCTACAAAAAAACAAACAAACAAAAACATTTAAACTATTCCGGAACTGAGCTATTAAGAGGCTGTCCGCGTAAGAACTGACCACTCGAATTTCGGCGGATCACAGAATTCCTTGAAATTTTTTCTGTGAGATGATTAGTCTATTCTATTGGCAAAAATCGCATTTATTTGGCATGTAGGGCTGTTTCGCCAAAATTTAGCGACCATATGTATGCACAGTTCAGGACAAAGAAAATTGTTTATTTCAGAGTCAATTTTAAGCTTCGCTTTTTTAGACGTCTGAATCCGCTTACAAGTTTAGAGGTCTGTATCTTCACCCGAACGGTCTTTTACTAAAAGATAATTTCAAAAACATGTTTTTATCATCTTCAAAACAACTGTAAGTACAGTGTTAGCTAGTTAAATAATCATTGGATAGTCTGACCCATTTAATCAAAAAATATTTTCTTTTGCTTAAGTAACTCAAACAACTGATGTTATATGAGTGGCATTACATATGCAAACTCAAGCTTTTAACTGCGTTGCTCTTACAATCAATCATATCCTCTCCACGACGGAAATTATGATAATAAAATTGTTCAAATGACACAAGAATTGGCAGGGCGGTAATTTGCTATCCAGGTCGCAAAATGGTAAGCACCCTCCACAGGTAATGTCTGTTCAATTCCACTCTTAGACGGGGTGTCGCATGAGTGCCATGAAGGAAGCCTTTGCTATCGCTTGGCCTTCTAAAAATAAATCGTTTCCTCGAAACTGCGCACTAAGATCCGCAAGAAGTTCTTCACGTGTCTCGAATTTTGAGAGTCAATTGTGCTGTACATGAAAGTCGTGACTTTCCTTTCCATGCTGTAGTGGACCTTTTAAGCTATGTGGTCTCGTGGTTTGGGTAAACAGGAATTCAAAATGGCTGCTCAAGTATATACCACAGACGACATCTTATGGACGAAATTCCTTAGAAAATCCAAAGATTAATAAGCACTCAAAAGACAGCGGTAATATGGAAATCGGCGACAATCGAAATGGAGTCTTAATTTAGATTATAAACAACCTTCAGCTGGAAAAATAAACCAGCGGGGCACAAAAGGGAAGCAAATGTATTACCAAATACCTTTTTGACGATTTTGTGATTTAAGGTTAGAGAAACATTTTGCCTAAAGCTGCGAAGTTTTTCTTTTTGTTTCGCATTTATTGGTACGCTCTGGTGATATGATCGGCAGCCGGTTAAGGCTCTTAAACGAAGACGAATGACGAAAAAGAAACAGAACATAAAATTATTTAACCGTGAAGAAGTTACAACGCAATTCAATCAATTCAACCGTTCTCTAATTCCAATTCTTTTCCGGGTTATATGAACATCTTGTGCACATACACTGTACTTACCGCCAGTGACGTTTTCAACCTTCTTCGTACTTGTAGTAGAATTACGTTTAGGACGTTCGGGTCGCTACGCCTGGAATACACGAAATTTAAACCTTTCAGAAAAGGCAAACGGGTTTCTAAAGAACACTCAAGATATCAAGGGGAAAATAAAAACACGAAGATAGACTCTAATCTCTTTTTACATAGTCGCTTCTTACGTTATGGCCATCCATTCCGCTCGCTGCTGGCTTCCACTTTCTCGTCTACAGAAGCGGGGCGTGAGAATGACGATCCAGCAGAGGGGACAGCAGAGGAAACAGCAGCAAAATGAATGCCCATGCTCGGCGCGAGTAAAATCACATCATGTGGTCACATGATGAACAATCAACGGGTCAATGTCAACTTAATGGGGTCCCCTGAATTCGGCACACCCCGGCATCTCATCCAATGGACCAGAAACATTGATTAATGTCCTCCACTGTTCGATAACAATAAAGTCTACAGAGGCATTAAGAGGCTGTCAGCGTAAGAACTGACCACTCGAATTTCGGCGGATCACAGAATTCCTTGAAATTTTTCTGTGAGATGATTAGTTCATTCTATTGGCAAAAATCGCATTTATTTGGCATGTAGGGCTATTTCGCCAAAATCTAGCGACGATATGCAAGGACGGTCCCAGACAAAGAAAATTGTTTATTTCAGAGTCAATTTAAGCTTTCGCTTTTTGAGACGTCTGAATCCGCTTACAAGTCTAGAGGTCTGTATCTTCACCTGAACGGTCTTTTATCAAAAGATAATTACAAAAACATGTTTTTATCATCTGCAAAACTACTGTAAGTACAGTGTCAGCTAGTTAAATAATCATTGGATAGTCTGAACCATTCAATCAAAAACTCTTTTCTTTTGCTTAAGTAACTCAAACAATTGATGTTATATGAGTGGTATTTTTGAAACAACGTAATTCTTAACTACTGGGTCAGATTTTAGACATTTTGCCATCAACCAAAGGAAGAAACGTAAAATTATACAAAATGTCCGTTCTTTGTCATTTGATCAAATGTGTCATCTGTTAGTGCCCTCAGCATAAAGCTTAAAAACTGACTCTGAAATAAACAATTGCGTGACACGCAAAGTTGATTTAAGCACTTTGTGACCACAAGCTGCTGGTTAATGAGCCGAATCAAATCGTGTAATGGTATATGTGACGCCAAATATTTTGTTTTTCGGCTCTAAATATATTAAAAGATGTTTAGTCGCATAGCTAAGGCGAGGATCTTAAGAATGTAATAGCAGACCTTCAAAGTCAAATTCAGGTGATTATATATGTATACAGTTGATACCATCTGGTTTCCTCACAACCTTCGTTTTGTTCGCGAATTACATGGAAAGAGTATGCAACTGAAGTCTACAATATGTAATTAGCAGTCAGAGATGACGTGAAAAATAACTGTCAATCTCAGTGTCATATCACAAAGGCTGGAACGCTTTATTTTTCATCTTAAACTTTTATGAAATGCTTGAGAACTGAACCCTCTTTAAGGTTGTATTTACCAACTTGTTTTCAACTAGAACCATGAAAAGAATTTACCAAACAATATGCAAGTTTTCAAATCTCAAAAGAAAGCATATTATCTAAGTTATATTGTTATACGTCTTTTAGCAGTAAAGACCAGCTAGAAGAGTTACAGTACGATGTGAATAACGCAATTCCTGATATTGATGGATGGAAAGGGCATATCCTCAGGGCGGCTCACTAGGACACTGCAAAAAAAGCTGTTATCGAGAACCTGGCCAATAACCAAGTACTTATCATCATGGACTGGGATATGAAATTTCTCCCAATCGGTTACCGGGAAACACAACGAGATTGGTTTGGGAAGAAGGGAAAGTCATGGCTTGTTTCTGTTGCTGTCAAAAAGGGGGATGGCGGAGAAATTGGGGTAGAGTTTCAGTTGCGTCTGGGTGTAATGTAACTAAGGTCGACGTCTAGAAAAAAGAAAACCTATAACTGATTTATGATTGGTGTTCATCACGCCAGCGTAACAGAAGGAGTGACAAACTAATCTAGTAGTCATCAGACTAACTTGGATCAACGCAATAAAGTGAAAGTGGTGCCGCAACCAAGATGTCTACAAACGTTATATCTGTGAAGAAGACATTGGCCAGAAAAGTTGATTTGCACATTTTACGCGATTTCTGGAAGTAATAATGTTGGTAAACCGGAAATGCGAGTACGTTCTTTAAAGAAATTCCCTATTGCGTAGGTGTTTCATAATATAGAGCTTTACGTCAACATTGGCTGTAAGCCTAATGGTGAAAATACTAATTAGGTAATACAATCCCGTTTTTTCTCTAGACAAGAAGCTATATCCACCTTTTCGACAAATGCACTCAAAAATGGTTTGCAGTGGCATCAATCCTGGAAAGTACGCTTGTGGCTTTTAAGACCAGTTATTCCAACCTCAATGGAGCTTTCTTGCGATCCGATAACGTTGGGTGCTACCACAATGCGTATCTTATTCTGTCATTGCCAAGTCTTGGTGAGCGTGTCGGAATCAGAATCTTCCGCTATGACTTTAGCGATCCCCAAGCCGGCAAAGATGACATGAACGTTGCAATTGAATCGTATGGTGAGGTAAAGGGCTGTTATGCCACTGTAGCAGAAATCCAAGATTCTATTCAAAGTATTACGAAACATAGCATGACTGGAATTCAAGCTCTGAACAATTTCTTGTTCGAGTCAGCTGGACTGAGAGCTTGGAAGGCGTGCAATGTGGGCACCAGCAGGTATTTTTCGCTGGCACAGCTTCAGAAGTATGGTACTCCACAAGGTCCCACAGGTATCAAAGAACTTCAGCCATTTAGCCAACCGTTACAAGATGTCGGCACGTTTCGTGCAGGAGCAACGCAGGCCCAAGTTGTCAGACCATCAGCGCCAACGGAGGTGCAAATAATTCAGTCAGACGAAGCAGAGTCAGCAACGCATGGGTCGCCTCCTATTCCTGTCCTGAACAAGGATTTGTCAAAGTCTACGAGAAATTTAAAGGTCTAGAGAAACATCTTGATGTTGGACACCAACTAATCAAGTTAGAAAGAGAATCGGACTATGACAGCATTATAACAAAGTGGGCAGAGACCTGTAAAACGGTTACAGGAGACTATGTGCAAGGTGGAGTTGGTGGTGCACCGTCAGTGACAGAATCCCCATCAGTATCAGCTGACAATCCATCACTGGAGGAGGGTTGGGCAATGAAGAAATCAAAGAAGTCAACCCGATTTTCCGAACGCGTTCGCTCTTATTTGCAGGAAACATACTTTCAAGGAGAAGAAACCGGTGTTAAAGCAAATCCCGCTGATATTGCATGTAAAATGAGGGTCAAAGATCGTCAAATGGAGATAAATTGTTTTCAAAGGAAGATTAAATTTTAACACATCAAGTTGCAAGATATTTCAGCAGGCTGTCAGCCCTTAACAAGAGTGGTGTCTTAAAGTGAAATGTAAGTGCTTCCCAAGAGGAGGAAGAGGACCTTGATTATATCAGCGAAGTAGAAGCAATGGAGACAAGATTCAAAATAAGAAGGGAACTAGAACTTTAATTGAAAACGAGTATTTTATGTATGATTGCGAAATAATCTCTATTTAATTAATATGAATAACCTGCAAAAGGCACTCATGAATACCGTGAGGTAAAAAGTACACTCTATAATATCTGGCGGGGAGCCTGGCAAAACAGTGGAAAGTAAAACCCTCTACATTTGAGTACCACAACGCAACTAGCAACCCCTTGCCACATAACATATACAGCAATGCGAATTCAATTGTAACTGCAATGAAACGTGGAAATAAGCTTAGCACTTATGTCCATTAAATACATATAAGAGGCTAACGTGAATAATTGTGAGCAAGACTACTACTATGGGATACTCCACAAACACTTACCAAAACAAAATCAACTGCAAAAATCAAAATAACCGGGGTATCTTTCAATCTAGCTTCTGGTCTTTCAAAATTGAAAATATTGCATGCCAAAAATGAATCTTCGAATGCCGTTTTTTATCATTCTCGGATTGGTAAATAATACCACAAAACGTAATTTAAAGGTTTGATTATGGTGCGAAGATAATAATTTACCGTGAAATAGTATCTAACAGGAAGTGCGTAGTAGTCAAAACTAAATAAAAGAAAACAAAGGAAATAGTGCGTAATACTAACTAATAGTGCAGTAACTACAGTTTCATGGGTCCAGTAAAATTACTCTAGTTGCCACATCATAGTTGAAAAGAAATAGAGAAAAATTATGATGAATACAAGCAAAAAGTGGCAAGGAAACTTACTATGTGCTTTCTTTTATCTTTATTTACTTTTCATGGCGATGGTGTTTAGATTAACCTGATTTCCGAAAAATACTCATGCAATTAGATTTTTGTACAGTAACCGAAAATAACTTGAACTTAAGTCGAATATGGATTGCCTGTCAAAGAGAGACTTTTATTTTTTCGAGCTCAGTGAATTTTATTTCTGAATTTATGCATTGAAGTACATGTAACAGAAACACTTGTCGCGCCACACACCAAAATTTACATGACGGCTGCTTTTTCTTTTGTAAGGAAATTACTCTAAGAGCGCTCCATGTTTGAAAATAAATTTAAGAAGTATGGAAGGAAAAAATTGTGCAAAAAATATTTGGCATACTTTGCTTTCAGCTGTTGACTTTCAGTACATAAACACGAATCGGTGTTATTAGATTTACCAGTAACTGTCAGTGAATTGTGACAATATCTACGAATTAGTACAATTAATTCAACGCCTTAGCTATGCAACTAAACATCTTTTAATATTTTTAGAGCCGATTATCTGGAAAGGTAATTGTTATACCTTCACAGATGTTTTTGTTGCAATCACAATTAACATTCATAACAAAATTTCATTTAACGTGGAATGTTTCAAGAAGACTTTTCCTTTCTCCTCAATACCATTTACTATTCCTGGATCATAATTAAAGGAAGCAGGTTATTAAAAAAAATTATAACTTTTGATTCAGGTAATTATTTGAATATGTGAGTAACATTTGATGATTTCACATGTAACAGGATGATTAAGCTGAAGATAGCCTAAAAAAGGATTGAACTCCACTGTAAGAATTAGGTAACTAATTTGGAAACTTGAGCACTTAGTAAATACACCATGGCTTGTAATTCTGATGATTACAGTTTGCTGAGGTAATTGAAATGTTAGTCCCCATGCAGGAACCTTCCACTTGACCTGTACAGTCATGTGCTATGAGATAACTTTAGAAAAATGTATTTGTGTTGGCAGAACTATTGTAAATACAGTACCACCTAGAGACAAAAATAAATGATTTCCTGTAAGCATGAACATTTGGGAGAAAATATGGTGGTAAATTAACCTTTCTTTTGCTAGGATGCATAGGGTCTGATGATTGTCATGTATATCTTTGAGCTTTCAAACTTTCAACTTTGTATTAATTGTAGCTGTTTACCATGTCTATTCTCTGTACCATACCCAGGTAAAATGTCCCACCTTTCCCACCTGGGATGAAAATTTGATCTCACCTGGGATCCCGCATTTAATGCGGGATTCCTGCATCCCACTCGGGATCTTAGGTGGGATTTCTGCATCCCACCCGGGAGTTTAGGCGGAACTTATGCATTCTACCCGGGATCCTAGTCAGGATTTACATATCCCACCTACGAAAATATTGTTTTGCTGTTTTTATCCTCACAAAAAATTTTTGTGAGAGTTCCAATACTTATGGATCATCCATACACTCCGCAAATATTTGGCATGCGGACAAGACAGATGTGGTCACTGTTCCCTTCGAGAAAATAAACCTTTAAAATGACTTCTTCAATTTTCTTTATTTGAAACTCTGATCTGAAAATATTTTTAAAACAAGACTTGTTTGTAGTGAGAAGTACAAACCGAGTTTCTTTTCATAACTTAATTTCTTAAATGTCCCAATGACTGGACCTCCTAAAAAATATTGCTTTATATATTTTTGGTGCAAAATACAAGTCTTACATACAAATGAAAAGTGTAAGTCACAGTTCAATAATTACAGCTCTAAAGATTACTTGTTGTTCTTCTCTGTGTCAGCGATAAACAAAATTGTTCCATACCTTGTAGGTCTGATATAAAATTTTACTTGTAGTATAAAATGACAACCTTGTATCTTCGTTCTCTCCACCCCCTTTTCAAGCTCGGAAACGCTTCGGACTGTGCATAACCATTTGTAGACGAGAATTCCAGTGCACCTCTGTAATCCCATGTAGTTGCTTCTGTCTCTCGTGCAAATGTTTTCTCCGTTATGAGACGCACTTGACTCTGTTGGCACCACTGCTATAGTTCAGTGGAAAGACCGACTGAGGAATCGAGATGGCTAGCTGTGTTGGAACGTGTTGCTGAACGCTTGTTGTGGTCAAGCCTTGTTGATTTGGGTACTAGTACAATGGGATCATCTAGGTATCTCTTATACTTTCTAATGTGATTGGCTTGTGTTGTTTCTCACCTTCGCCGTGAACATAACTCAAGTGGGTTAGAGAGAATTCACATCATTATTTATATCATCATCAAAACATGAATCCAAGGTATCCACCATCCAAGAGAAGAGAACCGGTCAGAAGAGACAGAATAATGTTGCGTGCCTCTCTTGAGACTGCAATGGGTCAAACCAGCGGATTCTCTTTGCTAAAAGATCCACGTGATCATGCCCGTGATCGCAAACAGAGAAAACTCCATTTAGCGCTCATCTTTGAATATACTTTTCATCGGTTAACCGGTCTTGCTTCAAGTTGTTTCTTTTCTGCATTGTTTTGCTTAATATAACACTTCTAAAGATGGGTTTTATTGTGGTTCAATGGGAAAACGAGAACAGCGTGAGTGTTGTAAATGAAAAGAAAGTCGTTGGCGCCGTGGAATTTAAAGAAGGGACAATTAATAGTTGACATATCGACTGGTTCTAACAACGATCGAGTGGCCATTTATAAAGCTTGGGTTTTTAAAAGTTTGTGATGAGTACAAATTGCCATATTGGAAAGTTTTGGACCCTCAGTGGATTGATGGGGTCTATAGCTCACCTAGAAAATTTTATCCTCTTAATTTGAAGGATTAGGTTACAAAAGGAATTGATGAAATATCCTATCTGGTACATTTCATAAATCTGTGGTCTCCAGTGTTAAACAGGATTCAGAAAGGATTTTTCTGAAAGTGGGAAGCCATCTGAAATTTTATTCATGGTCTAAACTAGATATGATTTCCCAGGTGGGAAACTATCTGAAATTTGAGGCAGGATCCCAAGAGGGATTGGTGGGATTCTAGGTTTAATCCGCCCCGGATGTGCTTTCCCAGGTGGAACTTCAATTGGCGGGATCCCATGTGTGATCCCATGTGGGATCCCATGTGGGATGTTCCATAATCCCAGGTGGGATCCCCTGTGTAATCCCATGTGGGATCCCATGTGGGATCCCAGTTGGGATCCCATGTAGGATCCCAGGTGGGATTGGCGGGATCCCACGTTATATTTTTACCTGGAATAAGCCCTCAAAAGTTGAAGTAGGCAATTCGATAACCTGACTTCCTTTGTTTGGAATTGTGTGATTATATAATTTTGCTGTGTAAGTTACCATACTGTTACATGTAATATTATTTAGATTGCATTAAATACACTAGCTGAAGCTTTCATTAATGCATGGTGTTTCTTACCAATGGTCCTACCCAAACTGAACATTGAAATAAGGAATTGGTCACAAGATATGTGAGTTTAAAAGGGTGGGAATCTGGAAAAACAAGGGCCCTCTTATTTTAATTCATGTTTTTAATTTAACCTGCCTCCTCCCCTGTAATGTTCGGGGTGCATAGATGAAGAGAACATTTTCTTGTATTTTGATTCATAAAAGTTAAATACCAGTAATTGGCATTCACATAATCACAAAGCAAGAATGTAAAGCTTTAGCTTAATTGGTTAAAAAATTAAAGTAAGAGAGTTTTGCAGACCATGTCTGACTTTTTATCCTGGCTCTGGATATTTATTTAAGTAACAAAGACACTATCAGTCTCATTCACTCTCACTTTCCACTGAGCTTGTGGAAAGATAACAACATCATTATTTCTTTAAATGACGAAAGGAAAGCCTGCCCTCTTACCACGGATAGTTCTGTTGGGCATCATCAGTTCAAGATGATTGTTCCAGGTAGGCTAACCTTAAAAATTAGTTGTGAAAATTTCTTGAACCTGTCATTGTTCATCTTGAATGTTTGACTCAATTTTACCTCACTAACCTAAACTGAATAAATAGAAACATGAAATTTATTTGTTCTCCTTTTGAGGTGTGCATCAAAATTTCGAAGTCATCACAGGCTTAAACTATAGATTTACAGGAAATCTGCATGTGCATTTGTTTTCAATACATGAAACTAGGATTATGACTACTTCAAAAGACTTTACTACATGCAATTTAGGCAGGTGTTGTAAAAAAAAGTTTGCTTAGCTTTTTAATTAGTACACATTTCTTTTTCTAAGAGCCTTGTTTATCCAGCCAGTGTGCTGAATTCTACTTTTTCAACCACATTTTATTATTTTTTTTAATATTATTAGATCTCCTAGTATCTGTTAATATTCTTGTAATTAAAATAATTACATCAAATCTTGCAGATGTATGGCAGATTATTTTTTCTCTGATTCTCCTAACATTTTACCATTTGAAGGGACTGGTATTGGCCCTAAACGTATAGTCAAATTAAAGGTTTTTGTACAACCTATGCATCGGGTTTTTGTTATAAAATATTGTATCCTTCTAAAAACTAGTTTATCAGAATAAGAATGAGTTACTGGGCACAAGTATGGCTTTCATGATGATTGTTTCCAGATTTGAAAAAATGTCACTGCCTACCAAAATCCTCAGTACCTTTGCCTTGATAGCCCAACCTCATCAAAACATTGTCAATGGGAGTGATTATCAAATTATTGATACAGGCAAGAGGGCCTATTCCCACATACATCCTTCTCAATCCTGTTAGCTTACTATGGTCATGGCATTTCAAACATGGTGTTTATGCCAAAAGTTTTCCATTTCCCTATATAATTACTTTGTAATAGTGTTTATATGTTGAGGAAATGGTTGGGTTGAAATATGGTACAAAGACTTGCCAACAGATAGTTTTATTACAGTTTTTATTCAGTGTAACGTAGGGCTGGAAAATAAACTAATAAGAGCTCCGCTTTTAGGCTTGGTTAAATCTATATATTACACTTGGAAGTAGAGGGCCTTGGAGTTTCACAGCCAAACCTACTATCACTATCAAATTGGTATTCTGAGTCCAGCGATAATATCCAAGGTGAAAGAGACCTCTCCCTTTTTGGTTTTTTTTTTTCCGCATTAGGGTTTGTATCTCGCGCCAATCAGATTGCCGCATCAGGGTAGGTATCTCGCACCAATCAGATTGCCGCACAAGGGTATGTATCTCGCACCAATCATATCATAGCATTTGAATATCTTGCACCAATCACAGCTTTTGGGCACTATTTTCTTGTAAATGAGGTCATGGATCATGGGGCTATGCACAAAGAATGGCATTAATCAGAAATACTGGGCTCATTTGATAAGTGTAATGGTTTATGGCCTTTGCGAAAGACTTGTCGATTAAGATCGAGATTAATCGGGATATGAAAGATACGCTTTTAAATTTGTAATTTAAAACGTGATTTTCCGCTTCTTTACTCACAACGCACACGCAAAACAACTTTCATTCCATCACGTACCATGAAAACAACGCCAAAAGTGCAATCCGAACATACCCAATCATTGCACTACATGAACTTTAAGCAATTTTTCACGTGCTTTAATTGTATTCCACCAATCAAATTTCATTTTGCCACATTGAGTTTTGCTCTATCACGTGTCATTTCCTTGTAAACAACTTGCATTTGATCACGTACCCCAACTACATTGTCCAACCCCACTAAAAAAATTCACGTAGAACTAAATGCTACTGATATTAAGTTCTCCACGCAATTCTCTCACGTTTGACTTTTTCTACTAGTTAAAGTCGCTTTAAGCTACCTTGGACTTGACCCAATTGCGTGTTAATCCCTCGTAAAACAACCTGCTTTTTACTTATTTGAGTTTGCCCAACAGGACGTTATGTTGTATAGTGCGCTACGCAGGAATATGATATGAGATAATATATGGATTTAGCCAAGCCTAAAAGCGGAGCTCCTATTAGTTTATTTTTCAGCCCTGCGTTACACTGAATAAAAACTGTAATAAAACTCTTCAGCACTGGCTGTAGAAGAGTTTCTTCAATGGATTGAAAAACCAGTCCGGGGGGTTGGGAGGTGGGGAAGAATGAAGAACTGACGAAGTCTGGAACCTAAGGACGAAGTTCTTACAACTACACACATGCTAGTCAGCGATATCTTCAGACAGCTTACGACCTTTGTTGTTGTTCTCGATGTTGTGACCAAATTTTCAAAGACAGGGAGTGTTTTCATCTTCAGATAAGGTGCATGATGTCAGCATCAGTTCAAATTATATTCTATTCAGCGTGACATATAATTTCGGTCTGGGAAAATAAGCCAAAACTGAAAGAAACGATAGTAAACCACTTTGCATTGACATTACTGGTGGATTGAGATGTATACGTGTAGTGAGCACAGTGAGTCAGTAAAACAATACGCCAGAACCGTATGGGCCTCTCTTATATCTTCTCTTGAATTTGCCAGGTATGACTGCCTATCTCACTGTTTTTCCCCAACGTTTCAACCTCCTCTGTTTAGCGTAGAAAATATTTTTAAAAAAGGAATTTTCAACTCCTGTTTGAACCTGTGTAATTTTTTAAAACTTTTTTGCTTTTGGCTACTCTCGTTTCATGTTTCATGATTGTCCTCTGGCTGGAAATAAATGAGATTTTTCTGTTATTTAATTCGATAACCTCTGCTGTATAACCTGGATTTCATTTTTACATCACAGAAATCAATTCCAAAAATCAATCAAGTTTTCTCTTAAGTTTAGAAGTTGAGTTGATGTTATTATTGGCCATATTAAATAGGTTGAAAAGTTTTAGATGGTATTTTCTTATGTTTGCAAATAATTGAATTTATTGGGAGGTGGAATTGTTGCAACATGTTAACATGAAATGCAACAAGACATTTTATTGATATGTAAAAAGTTTTCATCTGCCTATCTACTGGCAAGTCTTTGTATTATATTTCAACCCAACAATTTCCTCATTATATAAACACTATTACAAAGCAATTAGTCAGGGAAATGGAAAACTTGTGGCATATACACCATGTTTGAAATGCCATGGCCATAGTCAGCTAACAGGATTGAGGAGGATGTATGTGGGAATAGGCCCTCTTGTCTGTATTAATAATTTGCTAATCACTCCTGTTGACAATGTTTTGATGAGATTGGGCTATCAGGGCAAAGGAACTAAGGATTTTAGTAGGCAGTGACTTTTGTTAAAACCTGGAAACTATCATCATGAAAGCCACACTTGTGCCCGGTAACTCATTCTTATTCTGACAAACCAGTTTTGAGAAGGATACAATATTTTAAAACAGAAACTCGATGCATAGGCTGTGCAAAAACCTTTAATTTGACTATACTTTTATAGCCAATACCAGTCCCTTCAAATGGTAAAATGTCAGGGGGATCAGAGAAAAAATAATCTGCCATACATCTACAAGATTTGATGTAATTATTTTAATTACAAGAATATTAACTGATACTAGGAGATCTAATAATATTAAAATAATAATAAAATGTGGTTGAAAAAGTAGAATTCAGCACAGGCTGGATAAACAAGGCTCTTACAAAAAGAAATGTGTACTAATGAAAAAGCTAAGCAAACTTTTTTACAACACCTGCCTGTACCTATATGGCTTGTAGTAAAGTCTTTCGAAGTGGCCATCATCCCAGTTTGTTGCGATGCTGAAATAATAAAGCTGACTTACTGCCGAACGGCGTAAAGACTGCACATAGTGCGGTACGAAGGAATATGATATGAGATATAGGGGACTTTAAGCAACGAGAACGGGGACGGTAACGGGGACTCCAAAACCCGCAAAAATACTGGGGAGAGAACGCCTTTGTGCCGGGAATTTCTAAACAGTTAAGTAGCCATTACAAAGCGCCGCTCATGATGTCTTTGAAAGAAGTTCGAAATCAACGTTTGATTAGCCACGATGATGGTGTGATAAACGATGAGGAACTTCTACTCCTTTACGATTTAAACAGGTCCGACAATGTTGATCTTTCGTACAATTCTTATCCTGGTTTTGACTTCCATGACTTGGAAGACGACGAGTGCCTTTCAGAGTTTCGCTTCTACAAGAACGATTTACCATTTCTGGCTGGAGTGCTATCAAAGGAGTATCTGTAGCGGATTGGAGGCTCTTTGCATTTTTCTAAAGAGACACAGCTATCCTTGTCGGTATTCAGACATGATAGCTCGCTTTGGGAAGCCTGTTCCGGTGTTATGCATGATAAACAACTACATGATCGACTACATCTACCAGGCACACAGTCACAGAATTTTGCAGTGGAAAGGTGGCATCCTAGAAAGTAATTTGAAAGAAAATATTCTCGGTAGATGTTGGTTGACTGGCGCAACAAAATTCTTCAAAATTGTGCTGGAAAATAAAAAAACCAAAACGGCTACAAAAGTTGTAATGCTGTCTGCCCTTTAAATCTGGTAAGAAAATCTTCTTTGTCAAATTGTTTGACTTTTGAGTGATTCTCAGGGACGAATTTTCGATTGGTATCAGTGTGAGCCAGACTTATTTACATTATATTTCTAACTCACTTGGTCAAAAGGTGTCGGTCTCGATCAGCGTCTCGCAGTTTCTGTTTAAAAACAAACCATCAAATTAAAGAATAATCTCACTTTATGAAGGAAAACAGCAATGAAAGTTATTTTAAATTGTCTCCCGGGAATATTTAACGTTTAGATAGCAGACAAGGCGAAAAAGAATACTCACATTTTCAGCCAACGTCAAAGTGACTCGTTTCACGCCGGGGCCGAACGCAGAACGTCAAACTTTTTCCCGTCAGTCATGCACAGATGATTATTTGGATTTTTCCTGAGAGCCTGTGTTCCCCGTCGCCGTACCCGTTCTCGTTGCTAAAAGTCCCTATAAGCGCAAGTGAACTTACTAAGCAAAACGAACAACTACGATGAAAACAAGTTAAATACTTGCTACGTTACGTAACATTGCACGGCGCACGCAAACATTTTCACTGCAATTAAGGTCGTTTGAATGAAAACGATGAATAAGACAAAAGAAAAAGACGTTTGTGATCTACACCGGCCCCTTAAGTGTTCACACGCGCGAAGCACTTGAATACATTACTATAATTGATCTAGACGGCTTAACGTGACGGATCTACGGGCATGAAGTGACAATCATTATGGAATACAATACACGCGTGTATGGAAAAGGAACTGCTATATGCAGAAAAGCATTTGCAAACCAGCAAATTAGGAAACTGCGATAATACAACGAAGTTTCTGATGAAAATATAAACAAGTCCCAACTCTCGGCTGGACTTAAAGTTCAAACTTAAAGTTCTCAATGTACTGTTAATGGGTTATACTGTCTCCAGCGGTTTGGAGAAGAACGCACTAGTCAATAGGTCGGTCTAACAATGATCTTCTTGTTTTTTAACTTTACACAGCGAACGCGTCCATCTCTTCCTGGTATTGCTTCAACCACTCTAACCATCGGCCAACGATCCCTCGGAGAGGTATCGTCCACCATCAGCACAATATCACCAACAGCCACGTTCCTGCGTGGATAATGCCACTTTTGACGCAGCTGCAAGAGGAGTATGTATTCCTTGGACCATCGCCTCCAGAACTGGTCAGCCATGTACTGAACTTGATGCCATCTTCTAAAGATGTCTTCCTTTCTAAAGGTCCCTGGCGACAAAACTGATCCAGATTTAAAACGTAGCAAGTGATTGGGAGTAAGGGGTTTCAAGTCCCTAGGATCTTCAGATACTTTCGTTATCGGCCTTCCGTTAATAATCGACTCAAGTTCGCACATGAGAGTCACTAACGCTTCGTCGTCGAGAGTCTGTTGTTTCAGGAGAGCATTTAAAATCTTTCGGGTGTTCCGAATACATCTCTCCCAAACGCCACAGTGATGTGAACCGTAAGGTGGGTTAAAGATCCACTTGATGTCCATTTGGAGCAAGCTTTCATGAATCTTTTCTTGATTCCAAGCACGGGTGGATTGTCGGAGCTCCTTTTCACTTGGCCTTTCCTCGCGATAAATCTTCTCAGAGCCAGTAGGAAGGAATCTATCTCCAAACTATGGGCTACTTCGATATGCACTGCACGAATGGATACACATATAAAAATAACTCCATATCGCTTGACGAGGCTTCGAGCACGTCTAACGTGAAAAGGGCCAAAGCAATCAACGCCGACTGTTGTAAAGGGTGGCTGGTCTGGTGTCAGACGATCCTCAGGAGGGTCAGCCATCTTCTGCTCAAGAACTGGTGCCTGACGGCGACGACAGCCAACACATTTAGACAGTATTCTTCTCTCAGCAGAACTTCCGTTGATTACTCAGAATCGTTCGCGCAAAAGACTCAAACCGTACTCTCTACCAGAGTGACCAGAGATGAGGTGAAAGTGCTTTATCAAAAGGTTGGACACATGATCATTCTTTGGACAGATGATTTGATGTCTACTGTCAAAAGACGTCTGGGCCCATCTAAGTCTTCCACCGACACGCAACGGGCCGTCAACCAGTATTGGATCTAAACTTCGTAGGCTGCTGAATTTTTTTACTATACTTCCAGGCATTGCGAGGAAGCGCATTTCTTCAGGAAAATGATGGCACTGTATATCCTTCAGGATCTCCAGCTCTGATACTCTCATTTCTTCAACGGAGATAGGCAATATCGTTCTTTCAAGCAACTTCTTTGGCTTTTCACCTTTGCTGACGGCTCGTAAATTCTCACGATAACGCAAGAACCAGGCAACTGATTTTTTTAGGCTGTACCAGGACGAGGCAGTTTGGAAATACTACGCTAAAGGAAAAAATGGCTCCTTTACCGATGACGCAAAAAAATTAGCTTCTCTGCTGATAACCCACCTGAGAGATCGTCGCCTGGATTAAATTCTCCACCCTCATGCCTCCACTGGTCAGGGTCAGATCCGTCCCTAATGACTGCATTGCAGTTTGCTAAAAATGTGTGAAAGCTCTTGTCTTCATTCTTTACCTAGCGCAACACGAAAATGCTATCCGTCCAGAAGACTGATGGCTCGGTAAGTGGAAGCTCTAGCTCTCTCTTTATAGCTTTGTCTAACCGCACCGACACTGTTGCCGCTGGAAGCTCTAATTGAGGGATAGTAAATTTCTTCCAAGGTGCGAGCCGTGACTTTCCTTGACGAATGGTGCAATGAACTCTATCATTGATATCAACCAGGCACAAGTAGGACACAGAACCAAAACCAATCTCTGAGGCGTCTGAAAAATAGTGCAATTGGCTATTAGCGATGGCCCTGAAGTTGTCTGGCTTAAAGTAACGGTCGATCGCAAGGTGCGACAGCATAGGAAGGTCTGTAAGCCATTTTTGCCAACGTATATCCTCATCCCTGCCCAACTTCAACTTTCAAAGGTCTTGTAGAATTTTCTTGGCTGTAAGAACAAATGGTTCCGCGAAGCCAAATACTGACCCAATTATGGACAAGATACCTCTCCTTCTTTAACACTGAGGTCAAAGCCAAATGTATCGGTGTTGACTCTCCATTGCACACCGAGTGCTCGTTCAACTAAATGTTGGAGGCCAATTTTCTTGATGGCTTGTACCTTGTAACCTCCCGATTACTGCTGACCCATTTTGTCGGTCGGAAACCACCTCACTGTAGCAAGCTGCGCAAATAGCTAACATGGGCAATGGCATCTTCAGTTGAAGGCAATGACTTCAAGCAGTCGTCGACATAGAAGTTTCTTCTGACAGAGCTGGTGAGATCAGCAGAGAAACACTGGCTGTTATCCTCTGCCGTCTTTAGGAGGGCAAAATTACAACAGGCTGGCGAGGACACGGCACCAAACAAGTGAACCGACATCTGGTATTCTTCCAGTGCACAGGACAAATCGCCATTTGGCCACCATAGAAAGCGGAGAAAAAAGCGGTCAGCGTCTGGAACTTTTACCTGGTGGAACATTCCCTCGATGAATCGAATCCAGAATCCAGAATCCAGAATCTGGTGAGGACCCCCAAATGGAAATTTGTAAGATCTGGTCCCCTCAACAGCTTGTCGTCGAGTGATCTTCCTTTGTACCTCGCCGAGCAGTCGAAGACTACGAGAATTTTCCCGGGCTTGTGAGGGTGGTATACACCGTGATGGGGGATGAACCATGTCTTTCCCACAAAATTAGACTTCTTCTGATACTGGGGAACTCTTTGGGCGAACCCCTTTGCAACAAGCTCCTCAACGAAGGTTGTGTAGTCTTAAAGTAACACGGGACTCTTCTCGAGCTTCTTCTTCAACCAGCTGGCGCGTCCTTCAGCCTGAATACGGTTGTTTGGAATTGAGCACTTAAAATCTTTGAAGCGCAAGGCAAGTTCATAATGTCCATCTTTCAATGTGACGGAATCCTTCACATGTTCCATGAAGCGGCGCTCCTCTTGAGACAGCTCAGTGTTGCTATCAGCAATGGACTCCCCGAAGTCACGATCATCTGACGCAGCTCAAATGTCACCTTTAGCGAAGAAACTGGTTGCACGCAAACCCCATCAATCGCGCTTTAAAGGACCATTGAGCCCAAGCGAGTTCTAGTAGCACAAGGTCCACCATGCTGACTGTTCTTCACTTCTAGTGGATCAAGGGCTTCTGGTACGTCGCTAGCGATTAATAGGCCAATCTCAGCATTAACAGTTGGCAGGTAAACACCGTTCAAGTGGGGCCATCTGTCGACGTCCTCTTGTGACGGTATATCGTTCTGAGAGACTGGTATCTCCTCCCTGGTGTACAAAACGGGAAGTTCCATCCCGTAGTTCTCGTCCAAATCATTGACTGCCAGGTTCTGCACAAGATAACTGTCAATCAAACTATCCTTCTTCTCTAGAGTGGTGAGGGAAATCTTTGTCTTAAGACCATTGATGCCGAACTGCCTCATGAGAGCCTCTGTGCAAAAGGTAGTACTGCTTCCGTTGTTTAGAAAGGCGTACGTGGTGATTGCGTTCTCGCTTCCTTTACGTCTGACTTTGACTAGGAGGATAGCCATGCTTGTCCGAGAAAATCCGGCCCCAGTAAGGCTACAGGAGGCGTTGTTAATACTTGCCATACCGTTGTGCGCTTGCGATGTACCATCAGCAACTCCAACTCTACTTCCGACTGCGTTGTTCTCGTTGGGTCTTTCTCGAGGTCGCGTGTGCAGGACGGTCGGATGCTTCTTAGGGCAGCTATTTATCTTACAAAATTTTCTTTCCGGGCAGACTTTCGTCAGGTGTTCACGCAACAAGCATCCAAAGCGGAGACCTTTGGATGATAAGAACTTAATGCGCTCCTGGTAAGGGCGACGTCATAAAAACTTGCAAACTTCTAGCTCGTGCCCGAGATTGCAGAAGGAACATGGGATACCATCCGTAGAAGGGGTCTCAGTGGGATCATTGGAAGTGGTACTCGACTTCGTGCCTGCCTCGGCGAGGCATTTGCTGTGTGACCTCTTCGAGTGTTTTTAAGGCTTCGAATCCTTTCGCTACGAACTCCATCTGAATCGAGGGTCGTATTCGGTCTTCTAGTCCTTATTCGCGGGTTTACTTCGTCCGATTCTTCAAGTACTCGTTCCGAAGACATCATTGAAGCTTCGAACAAATTTTTAGCAATGTGACTGCCATGGGCGACTTCAGAAATAAGTAGACAGCTTTAAATTTAACGCGGCTTCAATGACTTATTCTGTTGCAACAACTCAAGTACTAGTTGGTAGAACCGGTTAAAACTGTAAACAAAATGACGAACGAAACCTATTACAATTAAATTGAACTAAGTACGCTAAAACTAAATACGCTTAGGAAATTACAACGTAAATAACAAAACAGAAATACCAAAACTCACATTTGTTACTATGCTGAAATAGTAAAGCTGACTAACTGCCGAACGGCGAAAAGACTGCACATAGTGCGATACGAAGGAAGCTGAAGGAATATGATATGAGATATAAGCGCAAGTGAACTTACTAAGCAAAACTAACAACTACGATAAAAACACGTTAAATATTTGCTACGTTACGTAACATTGCACGGCGCACGCAAACATTTTTACTGCAATTAAGGTCGTTTGAATGAAAACAATGAATGTAAAAAAGAAAAAGACGTTTTTGATCTACAATCAAGACGCCAGTCACCTCATTATCGTCAATTACACTCAAAAGGTGACTGGTAAAAGGATACCGAGTTTTTCAGATGAATGAAGCTATTTATTGCCCCTTTGGGGGATAGACATCTTGCTATTTGAAGTCGAATAGCGGACGAACTGGTTTTGACCAATGCGTTCCGTGCGCTCAAAAGTGAACTTAGGCGATGCATCGTTCTCTGTCGGTGGACAGAAGGGAGGTAAACCATGGTCAATAGCCAGCTGCTTTGCTTTGGTAGCAGCTGCCCCTCCAACTGAAACGAAGTACTAGTTGAAGGTATTAACGACCTCTAAAGTGTCCCTAGAGTAATGTAAGTTGGAGTCAACCATGCGAGTTGAGACATCGACGAACGAATTTCCATATTGATGATTTGTTGGACAGATTGGTGGCAATTTCCTCTTTAACATGTTTAAACTCAGTTGCTCTGATGTTAGACTTGACTTTTTGTCTCAGGATCCTATTCGCCTCCCAATCAGTGGGGTTTATTGTCATGCAGGCATACTGTTCTGTATTTCTTCTTCAGAATCGAATACTTACAGAGAGGAAATAGTCGATAAAAATTCGCTTACTGTGCCTTGTTTCTGTCTCTTGTAGGAGCGTGGTTAGTTGCTCATCTCTCTGTCTGCTTTGTTTTCGGAGTTGTTTGAAATCTTCCGCCCTGGTTTTCTCCAGCTTTTCTTTAGCAGCTTTGGCACCTTTAGCCTGTATATGAGCAATCAAAAGCCTTTGAACTAATCGACAAGAGGTTCGTCTTTCCCCAGAGTAATTCGCGCCTTGCTCCTTATGGTTCACGCGGCCTCGGGATATTTGCAGCCCACTTTGCTAAATCAAGCGACAGATAATGCCATGTAAGGGCACGATGAAAGGAAAACGGGCGAACTAAGAAAAGAAACGACCGAAAAAAAACACTTGCATGCACTTACTTCTCGCTCTGCAGTATTGAGTCTTCCAGAGAATCTGATGCTGTCCTCTTTACATGCTTCTTGCATACGCTGTCTAAGTTCATCCATTTCACTCGTCAGCCGTGTTCTCTCCTAGATAGACGATTATGAGCAAAATATTCAGAGATCTGCAAATGTCTAGGATACATCAAACACGTTTTTATCTGTGTCTCTAATATTTTACCTGCTCTCTCGTATGGTGAAAGCGGACTCAAACTTATGGTAGGAGATGGATCACCATCCATCTTACTTTGTCCCAGGCGCTTCGCAGTTAGAGTTCTCATTTCATGTCATAAGACATGGACTAACCTCAGACTAACCTTATAAATCTCAGATGCATTCGTTAGGATTTGGCTGTTTGCTTGTTCCAGTTCTGCCATAAGGTCGACCTAACACATTGCAAAAATAAAAAAGTTGAAAAATGAACGCAGAATGTGAAACAAGAACGTACCATGAAGATTTTAGATATATGAAAATTCATATATTTGCACTGCGGTGGAGAGATGAAATTAAGAGATCCTCGCAGCTAAGAACACTACTGAAACGAGTAGTTTTAAATAGGACCTGAAAAAAAATTCAGGCCCGTACGGGATTTGAACCCATGACCTCTGCACCGGTATCGCAGAGGTCATTGGTTTAAAATCCCGTACGGGCCTGAATTTTTTTTTTCAGGTCCTATTTACAACTACTCATTTCAGTAGTGTTCTTAGCTACGAGGATCTCTTAAGAACGTACCAATTATTAATCCCCAGGAAATAAGTGTATTATCCCCAGAAGATAAGTCGATAAACAAGAACCTTTTCCCGTGTTGGCCGTTCTAGCTGGTTCTCCAGCGCTGACCGAGCCTCACTTGAAAATTATATCCGTAAGAGTAAAGTCACAAAAAAACTTGAACTGAAAAAGAAAATTGTAACAACGCACAGTAACAAAACTGAAAAGAGAAAAAACGTTTACCAAATAAATCATTAAACAAACAACAACGATAACACCAACTATCTTGGCAATCGTTAGGTACAGGCAAATGTCTTTGGATGGCGTATTCAATTTTATCGAGAAATCAAGTGAAAAAACATGCGTAAAAGCCGCGAATTATCCAAGCGTAATAATAACGCCCGACAAGGTTTAACTTCCCTTGCCTTTTCATTCATTAATCATATTTTTGAAATTACAAAATATGGAACTGTTGTCTAAGAGTCTGATTGGTCTTTTGATTGACATTGGAAGTGAAAGAAACATTTGAATTTTTTAATTGCGACAAGACGGTCCAAAGGGACTAATCCTGAAAAGGAGTGATAGTGACTGTTATAGAGGTGACTTGGGAAAAACTACAAGTCAAACGCGTTTGCCTCGAGTCTGATAAAAGTTTGCTGGGGTATTTGAGACGTCTGAATCCGCTTACAAGTTTATACGTCTGTACCTTCACTTGAACGGTCTTATACCAAAAGATAAAGACAAAAACGTGTTTTTATTATCTGCAGAACTACTGTGAGCACAGTGTCAGTCAGTGAAATAATCATTAATGTAAATGATTTCCTAATTGGAAGAATGTATGGGAACAGTAATAGTATTGATTGACCCAAATGTTTTGTCCTGTCTAAGTTTTTTTTTTTTAAATCCACATTGTATTACTGAATTTCATTAGGGATTACACTGAAAATTTTACCGATCTTGCAGTTCTTTTTTGGTTCAGTTTTATTAATTGTTTAGTAGTTAGTTTGTGTTTTTGTTTCGTTGGGGGGAAGATGGGGTTACCTCAGATAAGAAAATTTCGTTGCCTGACCCATTTAATCAAAAACTGTTTTCTTAACAACAAACAACTGTGGTGTTATTGGAGTGACATTACATATTCAAGCTTAAGTTTTGAACTGCGTTGCTCTAACAATCATTGAAATCCATTCTACGACGGAAATTACGATAATGAACAATTGTTCAAAAGATGTGAGAATTGACAGGGTGAGAAATTCCTACCCATGCTCCCCTGGCAAGAGCTGGATATCACACCACCTTAGGGGGAGATTTGTTTCCTTCTCTTCATTGTGCAACTTCTTGGAAACATGTCCAATGATCATCAGGGATTTCATGTTTTATTTTTGCAATGCTTTATGAAAAATTTCATTAAACACCACCGAACCTACTATTTTAAGGCAGAAAATCATTTTGATACACAGTCTGCCCTTCATATCTAAATCATGTTGACAAGTACACTGCCCTGATCAGTTCTGTTTTTTTACATCCTTCATGAAAAATCAAATTTAAAGCAACAAAACAATATTCCAAGATAAGAAAAGGTCATCTGCTAGTCAGAACGCCATTTAATGTAAAATGTATGTTAAAAAGTATTCGAGTCTGATCAGTTTTGACTACTCTCTCCATTTCGCCAATCCTCAAGCACAACAGTTACACACACTGCACCAATGACTCCTAGGACAACCCAACCGCTTGGAGAAGTCAATGTGGCAGAGCAAATGGCAAGCGTTAACGAAAGCACCCGCCATCTGTGTTCCTGGAAAGAAAAATAAATTTTTAAAACCGTTTTTCCAACAAAAGCCCGATAAAATGATTGTGGTGGTTTTATTTAAATATTCAGTACTGACATCTCGCGCGCGAAGTAAGAAGACCATAGGCAGGTTTGAAATTATATTAAGAACGATTGTGGCCGCTTTGTAAAAAACCGAATATAATGGTCGCTTTGTTAAAAACAAAATATATGAGAAACAGGCGAGGAATATTCCACAATCGCGGAAAAGCGATTGCGTGACACTCAGTAAGTTAAAAGACGACATGTTATCACGTTTAAGACGAAAGTTTGCATTTTGCACGCAGTCTGCAGTTCAGTACTGACCGGTTGATTATCCTGCAACACTTAAAATGGTGTCGTTTTCAGGAAGGAAGAAATAGTTACCGAAATTTTAGTAAATCCAGAACCAAAAAGAAAATTGCAGTCGCTCGAAAACGAAAATCTCAAATGTTCATGAATGAATTTTGGCAGAAATGAACAAGTGTAAACGCATGCTTTGCTTACAATCGTTTTATTACATTCGCATACGTACGGGCGGCACGAGTGTCCTGAAGGAAGCCTTGGCTATAGCTTTGCCTTCTAGAATCAAATCGTTTGCTCGAAAGTATGCATCAAGATCCTCAAGAATTTCTTCAAGTGTCTCGAAGTGCGAGAGTCAATTGTGCTGTACACGTAAGTCGCGACTTTCCTTTCCATGCTTTAATGGGTTTTTTTTTGGCTTTGTGGACTCTGATCCTATTAGTAATTCTTCTTACTGTCTGCCATACAGTTCTGGTGATGTTGGTCTGGAGAATTTGGTATGGAAAAACTTGTTGCTGGTAGCTTATGTCTTCAATGTTTAAATGTTCATGGGAAATGCTTTTCTTTGAAAGTGAGGATACAGAAGTTTATAAAGCTGATAGAAATAAGCTGGTTGCAAGTAATGAAAAAAAACTGACAAATTCATACCTTAATTAATGCTTGACATGCTTTACTCAAACATGTCAGTTGTGTGTATCTACCATCGTAAAGGTGTTTGTCATGAAAAATATTTCTTGATGTGGCTGTTGTTCTTTGTTGATCTTTGTAGCCAAAAAAGCTGGTAAAGGCACTGAACTTCAATTTTTATGTACACAAGGCACCCTCCAAGGTGGAAGAGTAGAAGACCATAGACTGATTTTTACTAGGCACTTGCAACTTTATATTCAAGCAATACTCTATATAATATCATATAAAACTGATTACAATATGTCTTTCACCCTTTACACTACTATGCATATTCTCCATATTGTTCTCTATACATTTCCTAATGTGCTGGTAAGGAGAATTTGTCAAATTATCTAGAGGTTTTTCAGTTGAATATCATTTCCTTTTTTCTCATGACCTTAATGCTTGATTTAGGGATGATATTGAAAGGAGAAATTAGATGCTAGTCACTCTCAAGAATTAAAGTGTTAATAACTGTACTCATTTTATATGCTCCTTGCATTTGTTGGCAACAATAGTTAAAATTGTTAGGAAAGCAAACAGATGAACAGAAGACAGTGAAATGAGTGAAATTTACCATATGATAGAAGAAACCATCACAGAATACCTAAGAAGGGAAACTTGAATTGTGCTAGCCAATTTCCTCTATTGCCCTTCATGTTTTTGACCAAATAAAATCTAATGAGTAGTAGGGTTTGCTTACAATGTGTCAAATCATCAGTGTGGACTTGATTCTTCTCAGATGTCAGCTGGTAAAAGATAGATACTAAAACTAGATGTTTCATTGCCACTGCAACTAACATTCACGACAAAGTTCCACTTAACATAGAACGTTTCAAAAACTTTATTTCTTTCTCTCCAACACTATTTAACATTTCTGGAGCACTATTAACCTTTTTACACCCTAACATCAGTATGCATATTCTCCATGCTGTTCTCTATATATTTCCTAATGTGCTAGCAGGAAGAATTTTTTTAACAATCAAGAGGTTGTTCAATTTATTATTATTTCCTGTATTCTCATAACCTCAATGTTTGATTCAGGGGTGATATTGAATGGGGAAATTAGATGCAAGTCACTCTCAGGGATTAAAGGGTTAAAGGAAGCAGGTTATTAAAAAATTATAACTTTTGATTCAAGCAAGTATTTGAATTTGAGAGTAACATTTGATATGTTTACATGTCACAGGATGATCAAGCTGAAGATGACCTCAAAAAGGAGTGAACTTGACTGTAACAATTGGGTGACTACTTTGGAAACTTGAGCACTTGGTAAATACATCTTGGCTTGCAATTCTGATGATTACAGTTTGCTGAAGTAATTGAAATGTCAGTCCCCAAGCAGGAACCTTCCACATGACCTGTCCAGGACCTGTACAGTCATAAGTTATGAGATAACTTTAGGAAAACACATTTGTGTCAGTAGAACTATTGTAAGTACAGTACCACCTTGTGACAAAAATTAATGATTTCCTGCAAGTATGATTGTGTGGGAGAAGTTATAGTGGTAACTGACCCTTTTTTGCTTGGATTTATAGGATTTGATTATTGTAATGTATATCTATTAGATTTTAAACTTTCAACTTTGTATTAACTGTAACTGTTTACCATTAATTCTTTGTAACTCAAGCGTTCAAAAGTTGAAGCAGGTTAGTCAATTACCCGACTTTCTTTGTTTGGAATTGTGTGACTAAATAATTTTGCTGTGTAAGTTGCTACATTGCAACATGTAATATTATCATTTGAGTTGCATTAAATACTCTTGCTCAAGCTTTCATTAATGCATGGTTTTTCTTACCAATACTCATACCCAAACTAAACATGGATATAAGGAATTGGTCACAAGGTATGTGAGTTTTAAAGGGTGGGAAACTGGAAAAGCAAGGATCCCCTGTTAATTAGGACTGAAATTAAAGTGGGCTCTACTATTTTAATGTTTGACTCAATTTTACCTGACAAACCTACACTGAATAAATAGAAACTTGAAATTTATTTCTCCTCCTTTTGAGGTGTGCATCCAATTTTTGAAGTTGTGGCAAGCTTGAACTACAGGCATTGACTAATTATTTTGTAATAGTGTTTATAAATTGTGGAAAATGGTTGGGTTGAAATATAATACAACAAATTGCTAGTTGATAGTCAAATGAAAACTTTTACATATCAACAAAATTTATTGTTTCATGTTAACATGTTACAACAACTCTACCTTCCAGTAAATTCAACTATTTGCAAACACTAGAAAAATACCATCTAAACCTTTTCAATCCATTTAATATGGCCAATAACAACATCAACTTAACTTAAAATCTTAAAAGAAAACTTGATTGACGTTTGGAATTGATTGCTGCGATGTAAAAATGAAATCCAAGTATTATCACAAGTTTTCCACAAATGTCCGCATGATCGAATCTTAAGTCTCTCTTCGCCATCAAGTTTTGATTATGACATTTTAATTCTAGCTTGTCTTGTTTTAAAGCAAACTTTTGCAGCGCAAGAAACATGTTAGGCAAGATTTCGTACTTCACTTGCTAGAGTTGCTAAGATCATGGGCAGTTGGCTCAAAGATACCTACACTATGAGCAGTTACGGTAGTGGTTACCGAATCAAATAACAGAAGGAATATAAAAAAAGACGCCGTGTACTTCCAGCCACAGGACAATCGTGACACAACAATAGCCAAAAAATAACACTTTACACCTTAAAAAATTACAGGTTCAAAAACGAGTTGAAAATGACTTTTCTTTTTAATTTTTACGCGGAACAGAGGAGGTTGAAACGTTAGGGGAAAAACGATGGGGCAAGTAGTCATACCTGACAACTTCAAGAGAAGATATAAGAGAAGCCCATACGATTCTGGCGTCTTGATTTACTAATTCATTGTTATCACTTGTATACTCTTCAATGGACGAGTGATGTCTAAACTTGAAGTAGTTTACCGTCGTTTCTTTCAATTTTGGCTCATTTTCCTAAACCAAAATTATCAGTCACGCTCAAAAGAATATAATTTCAACTGATGTTGGCATCGCACACTTCCTCTGAAGGAAAAAAGATTCCCTATCTTCGAAAATTTGCTCAAAACATCAAGAACAACGAAGGTCCTTAGCAGCATGCGTGTTGTCGCCTTGCAAGTTGAAAACGTGGTCTCCAGGTTCCAGACCTCGTCAATTCTTCCCTTTCCTCCCCAACCCCTGGACCGGTCTCTTAATCCCCTTGGAAAAACTTTCCTGCAGTCAGTGCTGAAGAGTTTTATTACAGTTTTTATTATAATGAGGGGCTAGAAAATAAACCAACAAGAGCTCCGCTTTTAGGCTTGGCTAAATCTATATGTTATTTTAATATGGTGATTTCTCTTTTGGTACAGTTAAGAAGTATATGAGGCATAAAAACAAAGTAAACAGTATTTAGTGTTAAAACTGATTCTCTTTTTTCTGCGCTTTCTTTTCTTTTCTTTCTTTTCCTGTTTGAAACAATTAAAATAGATGTTTTCATATTCAAAATATAGAAGCAAAAGCAAACCTGCAGATATATACAAAACAGATCTCGCTACGTTTTGAATAACTGGAGCTAAAAGATGATAAAAGTAACGATAATAATAATGTACATTAAAAATTTTATCATTTTCATATGGAATGTTTCTTCAATTCGTCTCTGGGCATAAATCTGTGAACAGGGTTCATAGCAGATCGATGGATGCCACACATCAAGCGTCACGCTATTTTGCTTCGGTTATGCGACCAGGATCTTCAGCACTTGAGTTACTGGCAGTCTCCATAAAGGGTGTCACAGGCTCAGAGGGTATCTTTGCGATCAGCTGTTTTCTCAAGAATTCGACTTCTTGACTTAAAATTTTTCTTTCCTTCATCAAGTTATTTCGTGTGGCAAGCAACTGACACATCTACTCACAAAAAAGGAAATCAATTATTCAATAACAAAAATATCAATAGCAATGATAAAAATATTGCTACTGTTATTAACAGTTACATTAATAAGAATGATAATAAACAGTACGGACAACAAAACCATGAATACCAGCATCATTATGTTACCTTTCCGACCTGATAACTTATCTCTAACATAGTTTAGTTGCAATAATCAATTTGTTCGTTTTCTTGATGTTGTTAGTTTTGTTTTTGTTTTTGGTTTTGTTGTTTTTGTCGTTGTTATCCTTAATGGCCAGGTCCAACCTAACTCGATCATAAGATCAAATCAAGAACTGCTCATTTTCCCCAAAAATGAAAAATTCTTTCTTTTAGTTATCATTTTGCCTTTTTTTTCTAGTTTTAATTCTGTTTTTGTGTTGGTGTTGTTGATCTCCTTTTGCCAGTCACCCGTTGCTAAGAGACGTCCTATCAAAAGATAATAACAGCATACAGATATATCTAAACCCTTTTACCTGATCTACTTGCTTGCGAGCGTTCTCGTCGCTCTGTTTGAGACGAAACTGCAATTCATGCAGACGTTTGTCTTTTTTTGTGTTTTGTTCCTCTACAGTCCGCCTCTGTGCCACAGATTCGTCAAGTTTCTTCTTCAATTTACTGCATTCCTTGTTTGCATCTTGCACCTTTGCTCTAAATTAATGCAAATCTCATTAAGGGGAACCCCAGGTGAATATTTCGAGAACATGCTCAAGCATAAATCTCTTTCTGACTGAGAGCGCAAGAAAGTAGTCTGAAGCAGTTTGCACCATGAACGCAATACAACCAACCAAACATTTCTTATCATTTATTTCAAAGATTTCACAATATTCTAGGAAAGGCCAGACCAGACCGGAAAAACAACCAGACAGAGGGAAAACAGGTGTGGAAATATCGACCGAATGTATTGTGGGATGGAAATCTCTGTGGTGCAAATTTGCTTAGTTTACTAAAATGGGATATCAGGTGGTCACACTGGATACTAGAGGTCTGGGCCTAACCTCTGGTGAAGTCACTAAGCTGTTTTGTTTTCCTTCTTTTTATTTTTGTTTAAAACACTCTACTCAAATAACCTACCTTGATTTCTCAGCGGAATCTTCCAACTGCTGAGTGAGTCTCTTGCACTCTTCTTTCATTTTGTTGCACACCTGAATCTCAGCCTCAAGCATCTGCTGCAATTCAGTTCTACACTGAGCTGAAGAAAGCAGAGCGATTCAGGTATAAGAACACACGTATCCGAAGACTAAAAGATGCTCTTAACAACGTCGTAATAATATAATCAACAGCGCAGAACGATAAGATCTAGTGGAAAGCAAACAGATGGTATCCGAAGCAGGATACCGATACGGCCTTCAACTCTGTCGCTTATTATAAACTGTTGGAAGTCGTACTCAGAGGGCCTCTCATTGTGATTGGTTGTTTCTTCCGCTTCTGTTAACGGTATCTCCAATAAAAGTTCCCTCAGGTTATAAAGTTTCTAAAGGATTATAAAGTTCCACAGGTTTGTTAGCGCCGGGTTAAAGGGGAAATCGGAAGAAAATGACAACGCTCTGATTCTCCCAAATCTGAAACTTTCTGGTCAAAGACTCTGCTTTTGACTCCAACTACGTCTCCTATGACTACCAGCCTTAACTGTTGTTAACGGTACAAGCTTCGACCAAGAAGCATTTTTGGTTTGTTTGCCAAATAAACATTCAAAATAGCGCACATTACGCATGCATCGAGCCCTAATAAGGCACAAAGCAGCAGCTGTATTTCTTCTTAAGAGGAATCGAATACTCACAGAGAAAAAATGGTCGATAAAAATTCACTTACTGTGCCTTGTTTCTGTCTCTTGTAAGAGCGTGGTGAGTTGCTCATCTCTTTGTCCGCTTTGTTTCCGGAGTTGTTCGAAATCTTCCGCCCTGGTTTTCTCCAGCTTCTCTTTCGCAGCAATGGCACCTTTAGCCTGTATATGAACAATCAAAAGCCTTTGAACTAATCGACAATAGGTTTGTCTTACTCAGAGTAATCTGCGCCTTGCTCCTGCGGTTCACGCGGCGCCGGGATATTTCCAGCCCACTCTGCTAAATCACGCGACAGATAATGCTAGGTAAGGGCAGGATGAAGGGTAAACGAACGGACGAAGAAAAGAAACGACTAAAAGAGAAAAAACGCTGTTATGCACTTACTTCTCGCTCTGCAGTATTGAGTCTTTCAGTAAATCTGATGCAGTCCTCTTTACATTCCATCCACGAGTGTTCAGCTTCTTGGAGACGCCGTCTAAGTTCATCCATTTCACTTGTCAGCCGTGTTCTCTCCTGAACAGACGAGCATGAGCAATGTGGTCAGAGATCTGTAATTGTCTATGGATACATCAAACACGTTTTCTTGCTCTATTTTATCTGTTACCTGCTCTCTTTCCCTCTGCGCTTGCTGAGCAGTTGCTTTGACTGAGTGCAATTCTTGTGAAGCAGTTGACAATCTGATTTGTGTTTGTTCAAGTTCTTTCTCCATAGTCTCATTAGCCTGGTGAAAACTCAAAAACCTTAGATTGACCATACGAGTGAGCTATTCCACATACTCTTTGCATTTTTCACGTGTCTCTTGTGCTACACAAGCCTAATTGACGCGCCAGTGAAACGCAACACACATTGAATGTCATAATTCCACAAACTCAAAGAGACTTTCCACCGATAAAAGAAAACTTTAATCCAACAAGTGTGTGGTGAAAGCGGACCCAAACTTATGGTATGAGATGGATCACCACCCATCTTGTCTCGTCCCAATCTCTTCGCGCTTAGAGCTCTCATTTCATGTCATAAGGCATGGACCAACCTTAGACTTACCTTAGAAATTTCAGATACATTCGCCAGGATTTGGCTGTTTGCTTGTTCCAGCTCTGCCATCAGGTCGACCTAACACATTGTAAAAATAAAGAAACTGAAAAATGAACGCAGAATGAGGAACAAGGATAAACGTAGCAATTAATCATCTCCGGGAAATAAGTATATTATCCCCAGAAGATAAGTCGATAAACACGAACCTTTTCGCGAGTTAGCCGTTCTAGTTGGTTCTCCAGCGCTGACCGAGCCTCTCTTAAAGATTCTATCTGTGAGAGTAAAGACACAAAAAAACTTGAACTTAAAAAAAATTGCAACAACGTACAGTAACAAAACTGAAAAAGACAAAACATTAAATAAACTACAACAACAACACTACCCATCTTGGCAATCGTTAGGAACAGACAAATGTCGTTGGTTGGCATCCTCAATTTTATCAGGAAATCAAGTGAAAAAACATGCATATTAGCCGCGAATTACCCAAGCATATTAATAACAGTTTTAAGTTCCTTTCCATTTGTCAATCATATTTTTAAAATTACAGAATTTCTAACTTTGTTTAGGGTCTGATTGGTCTTTGATTAATTGTTGAAAGTGAGAGAAACATTTGAATTTTTTACTCGCGACAAGATTGTCCAGAGACTAATTCTGAAAAGGAGTAATAGTGACTGTGATAAAGGTGACTTGGGAAAAACTACACGTCAAACGCCTTTGACTAAAGTTTGATAAATGTTTGCTGAGGTATTCGAGACGTCTGAATCCGCTTACAAGTTTATACGTCTGAACCTTCACCTGGACGGTCTTTTACCAAAAGACAATTACAAAAACGTGTTCATATTATCTGCAGAACTACTGTAAGTACAGTGTCAGTCAGTGAAATAATCATCAATGTAAATTATCTCCTATTCGGATGAATGTATGGGAACAGTAATTGAATTGATTGACCCAAATTTTTGCACAGTGAATTTTGCCGTTGTTACTGTTCTTTTTCTTTCCCTTTTTTTTCTGTTTTTTTGTTTTTGTTTTTTGTTTGTTTTTTTGTTTGTTTTTTTGCTGTTTAGTAGTTTGTTTGTGTTTTTGTTTTTCATATATCCATTCTTTTAAGGGGAGGGGAGAAAGGGTTAATTTAAAAAATGCACAGTCTGATCAATTTAATCAAAAACTGCTTTCTTTTGCATAAGTAACTACAAACAACTGTGGTGTTATTTGAGTGGCATTACAGATTCAAGCTTAAGCTTTGAACGGAAATTAAGGATCATGAAAAATTGTTCAAAGACATGAGAATTGACAGGACTCCATTACACAATCAGAGAAACATTTATACCAACCGATTTCATAATTTTATTTTGCAATGCTTTATGAAAAATTTAATTTAACACCACTAAACACTACTATTTAATGACAGAAAATCATTTTGATATACAGTCTATCCTTTCCATCTAAATCGTATTTTGACAAGTACACTAGTCTGATCAGTTCTGTTTTTTATATTCATCATATGAAGTAACATTTAAAGCGACAAAATAAAAATTTTTTAAGATAAAAAAGTAACTTGCTATTCAGAACGCCATTGACATCTACATTTTATGTTAACAAGTATTCGAGTCTGATCAGTTTTGCTTTCTCTTTCCTTCTTTTCGCCGCTTCTCAACCACAACAGTTACTACTGCAACAGTTACACACACTGCACCAACGACTCCTAGGACAACCCAACCGCTTGGGGTAGTCAATGAGGCAGTACATATAGCAGTCGATATCGAAAGTGTATGGGCAGCCGCCATCTTCCCTGGAAAGAAAAATAAATTTTGAGAACAGTCTCCCTACATAAGCCCGATAAAATGATTCTTGCGATCGTTTAAGGGAACTAAAGGGAAGCAAATGCATTATAAGATAACTTTTTGACGATTTTATGATTTAAGGTTAGAATGAAGAGATACTTTGTCGAAAGCTGTGAAGTTTTTTCTTTTTTTTTGTTTGGTACGCTCTGGTTACATGATCGGCAGCTGGTCAAGGCTCTCAAATGACTGAATGAGTAGCAGTCGGATATTTTTCCGAAAATGCAACATATTGAGAGAATGTATAATTCAAACTATTACATGTCGATGAGGAACCGCCAAACGATCCCGAAGTGATTTATAAATGCCATGTCTAACGCTCGGTCATGTTTAACTCTGGGCTCAGAGTAAGGAGGCGTCAAAATTGCGTGAGGTCGACTGCCGGTCACGGCTCTCAAATGACTTGATGACCGATAGTTAGACATTTTTCGTAAAGTTTAAGAAATCGAGGCAACCTATGCAATCCAAATTATTATATGTCGATGAGTAACTGCTAAGCGATCTCGAGGAGATTGATAAATCTCATATCTAGCGCTCGGTTTACGCTGACTCAGATTACTTAGAAATCGCGTGAGATCAACTGCCCGTCACGGTTCTCAAATCACAAGATAACCGACAGTCGGAATTTTTTCTCAAAATTAAAGAGACCAAGACAACCTGAGCAATTCAAACTGTCACATTTCGGTGAGGAACTGTTGAGAAATCCCGCACAGGTTTATCATTTTCATGTCCAACTTCTGGTCAACGCGGAGTTTTTCCCAGATATTAAAGTAATTCAGTTTGGCCTGTCACAACAATGCCTAACATTATAAGGCATGGCTAAAAACGAAATACTATTTCTTTTTTAATTAACTTCTTGTTGACCAGAAAAACAATGAAGGACAGGCGCCATCCGATTCAATCTCTTAATTCGTCTTTCTGCGAACTTTTGAAATCCTCCTCTTCAAAATGTTCAGAGCACACTTTGGTACCAGATCTCACTCTTATATTATACTTTGATCTCATTTCATCCTGAAAGTCAATATCTCTTTTAAAAGAAACTGAAAAACAACAATTTTTAAATCGGGAAGAGATTAACTTATATTCGGACCATTTACTCACGCAGATTAAAACACAAATTTGTGCCACAAGCGGTTGAAAAAATATGGCATGGATACTTATCATCTGAAGCTTAGCATCCACAGGGTATTTATGAAAAGACAAATCCGAATTTATGGAAGTACTGTGGCAGTTACAAACGCAACGATAGTGGACAACCCTCTACGTTTTGCAGTTAACTTTCGCCGCCACTGTTATTTACCCATTTCGGACCACGTGACCAACCTATGACTATGAAGCTAAAGAAAACAACTTTATTGCGTGAACTAGATCATGTGACTTTGATGGAAATAAACATGTTTCACCTTACACTCGCCAAACGAAATTAAAATAAGGAATGGTTATAAACAGACAAATTGTAACAGTGCATCGGCTGAACCTTAACTGAAAACAATATGTCAACAAAAATTACATTCAACCAGTCAACAAAAGAATGGCGATAAAGAAACGGTAAAATTTCTTGACCCGTCAAGAGGTTACTACGCAATTCAATCAATTCAGCCATCCTCTATTATTCCCAATTGATTCTTCAGCAATTATGGTTCCAATTTTATTGCCGGGTTAAATGAACATGTTTTATTAAATGTATGCACATACACTGTACTTACCGCCAACGATAATGATATTTTGAAACCGCCTCTATACTTGTGGCTTCGCTTCCGGTGTTCAGATCGCTTCGCCTGGAATACATAAAAATTAAACCTCTCAGAAAACGCAAACAGGTATCTAAAGAACACTCGAGCTAACTAAAGGGAAAAAAAAACACAAAGATAGACTCTAATCTCATTTATCACTTTACATTTTAGCCATTATGAGGAACACATCGCCTACCTTTCTGCTCGCTGCCGGCTTTCACTTTGTCAACACCAGAAGGGGAGACTGGGAAAGAAAATCCTGGCTATTTAGACCCAGTTTCCCGATACTGGCCATTAAGCTCAATAAGGCCAGAGTAGAAATTCAAACGAATTTCTCTTTAGTAGAGATAATATTTATTTGTGAGGAAGTCTGGTTTTTGAAATGTGATCTCTGTCCTCCATGGATTGCCGTTGAAATTCCCATTTCAAAAAAGCCGTTCAAAGTTACGTTTTAGACAACCTGAGGTGTTTTTACACCGCAGGAAGAGTAATTAACATTTATACCTTTAAGTTTGCACCATAAAAGTATTTAAAAGGAACTTACCCTCAGCTATCACGCGGCGTTCATGAAAATATTCACCATAAAAAAGGAACAGTGTGAGCCTGTTTGTTTTTTTCTCCGATCGGAAAAACACATGTTTACTTGCCAAGGTTGTATGATGACCATCACGTATGTTCCACGCAATAAGACACACTTCTCCATTTTCTTTCGCCTTTGCTAATCTTAACAGTATCCGGTCACATGTGAACTTTGTGATGCCCTAAATCGCCGTAGCGTCTCTGTGGTTCAGTGGGGTCAGCATCGAAGCGCAGAATCTAGAGGTCTGAGGTCTGAGGTCTGGTTCCTTCTGGGGATTCAGAAGGTTCGTTGTCCCAGGCCCGTGACGAGACGAAAATACGTCTTTCTTCATTTCATTTCACCATCTTTCTTATGTCATTGACAATTACGATCGTTCCAATTTACGGCTTCGGACCTTGAAAGGGACAATCCTGACTAAATGAAGTTTGTAAAGGCGTTTGGGCTTTCGAGTGCCGTCAAACTAACAAACTTCCACTTTTTGAACACATGGGGTTTCAATCCTCCTTGAGTCGTTGCAACCTCGCTATGTCTGGTACAATTATTTCTTACTGATTGCGTTTGCAGCATATGTCTTGTGATTTTTTAAATCAACGTGTTATTCCATTAGCTTTTCTACTGTTACAGTAGTACTGTAGTTCGAAGATGTTCAGATGCTCTTCACCCCAAATTAAACGATTAATTCACTCTGAAGCCATGAAATGTTTTTCATGCTTGGTTAGAAACAAAAACAGACACACACAAATTTACTTAACATATAAATTTACGAAAAAATTCCAAAAGCACCTGTTTAACAAGACCACTGACTTCCTCCCGACATGCTTCTTGCACCTTTTTCCTCTCCATGTCCATTTTTTCGCTGAACATTCTCATGCTGTTTTCGTGTCGCTCTCGTTCTTTCCGCAAATCTTCTCGGAGCTGGCGAACATGAATGATGGCCTAGCGAAAGTTCACACCCAGAATTAAACACAATTGAAGCCTTTCAATATCGTCTTTCTTAAGTTTGGTCCCAATTATTCGCGGGTGACCAGCTACCTAACAACAGGACCGCTTTCAGGTCGAAATTTTATACGATAAAAAGCCATGGCGACTTCCACTCGCTGTCTTAATATTGGAAATATGCAACGGCTGCAAAATGTATGCAGCAAAATCATGTATGATGCACCCCAATATAAAGTATTGTAAACGTACACTCATTTAAGTTATATGTTGACATCACAATACCTCTGCCTTTTCTAGCTGAGCCTGTTCCACCATATTACAGCTCTTTTTCACTTGGTTGTAAGCTTCAAACTCCCGCTGGCGAACCTCAGCTAAGACGGCTTTCTGCCCTGTCAACATGTTCATCAAATCATCCCTCTCTCTGAAAACAGGGAAAGATGTACAAGAGATTAAACAAAAATATAAACAGACATGTAAAAAAAAAAAAATCAGAAAAAAAAATAACAATAACAATAACAGAACGAAACCAAGCAAACTTACAAGTTCTTATTTTAAATGTTGGTTACATTGGGTTTACTATAATGAAGCAGATGGGAGACAACGAAGCTTATCCACTCAATCCACTAAGTACATGCGAGGACCTTTGATTTCGGCGGGGGAGGGGGGGGGCTGTTACCAAGGTCTGTTTTGAACACGGCTAGTCGTGTGTCGTACTAGATTCACTTTAAATATTGACTCTAAGAAACCTTCCCTGGCCTCAGGGTATTTCTTGATACACCCGTTCAGATTCTTACTTTGTCAGTTGATTGATTGTGTCTATGGCTGCTTCACTGTGTGTATTGGACAAAACGGCAGAATGATGACCACATTTGACGCACAAGGCTGGTTGACCTCTCTGATAAAATAACCAAAAGATGTACACTTTGTCATTACTCGCAAGCATATCCAGAAATAAAAGTAAAGGGTTAAATAACACTTTGCTCATCCAGAGAAAGTCATCCTCAATACATCTTTTAAAATCCATCTTTAATCATTCTTGTTCGTACACCTTCGATTTTGTTCACACTCGCAAAACATTACTTATTAAGATTTCTTTCTAGTGTATTCAAGAGTACTTTTTCCCTTTGCAACATCAAATAGGAACTATCTTGACGAAAACTGTCCATAGCAAATTTTTAAGGCAATAAAAGCCTCACAATACCATAAAACAGAACCAAAAGACAAACCAGGCCAAAAACAACAAAAAAACTCCCAAATTTGACAAATCAATAATCTCTAACTCATAAACAACGACATAACCGTGCAACTGTCTGACCTGATCCTCTAATACTTTTTGAGCTCTGCAAGACAGGTAAAATTAATATATGGAAATTAATAATTTCGAAAAAAATGACAGGAACATCAAGTAGAACTTGGCATTAACATGTAGAAGTAGTACTTTATACTTTACTCTTCTAAGTGACAAAAACAACATATAATTGTAGTTTGCTATCTCATTTTCACTGACCTTAATTTTGCTTGCAGCTCTGATAACTGCCTCTGGTAGTCTTCAAGTTCATCTCTAAAAAAATTAAAATTAAAAAAGAAAAGAAAAAAGGTTGAGATGGCCCCATTAAAGTCGGGCAACCAGTGACAAAGAGCATGATGACAAAATGAAGCAGAAGTTCATTGTTAAATCAAGCTACACAAACTCATCAGCAATATCTCATAGAGGCTGTAGCATGTCTAAATTTTAATTAATCTTAAAAGAACAAAGGCCTCTATTGGGTGCGAAAATACACTCTAATGTCTGTCCACTCAGAGAGACCCATGAAAAAGAGCTTATTTTTCACTCAGAACAGCTGGATAATTCACTAAGAAGAATATGTCAAGGAGAATATTTCATAAAGGATTAACATCATGGTAAGAACAACTGTAACAAACACACAAAATAAAATCAAGATGGTAAGGTGAGAAAGTTGTTACTCAGTTGGAACACGACATCACCTTGTTGAATAAAGAAGAGACTCCAGATGTCTTGTCTTTGCTTCATGCAGTTTCCGGATTTTCTCCTGTAAATGACAAAGCAGTAAATGTACGTTCAATTCTGCAACAGTTTGCTTAATCATAGAAACCAATAACGTAAACTGCACAAAGTGGGTGGGTAATTTGAGGATAAATTCTATTTCAAAAAGGGAATAAAACTCTTGGAAGCTAATGTGGTATTTAACAAATGGATTATTAACTTGAGATTGCTATCCCCTGATACATGTGCAGCTGTAGTTAATGAGGAGAAAGCCTCATCAATATAAGGGAAAGTGTTGCACCAACTGTTGTGGAGCTGAAAAATGCTTCAAATATCCAAACGTTCAGGATTTAATGAAATTTAATAAAGCAATTATTCTATTCAGGCTATTTGGATATTAGCCAACTCAATATTATACACCTTACTCGCTATTTACCATCATATATCCAATGCGTGCTCAAAGAGTAATTGTTTAACATACTGTACCAGTTGTTCAAAACTTATCAACACAAAAGACTCGCATCTTTATTTTACTTTAAGACCACGCACTGTTACTTAGAGCACTCCCTTTCTTACTATTTACCGCAGAATAGGTAGCACAGCCAATCAGATTGTAGCAATTGGGATAGGTAGCACAGCCAATCAGATTGTAGCAATTGGGATAGGTAGCACAGCCAATCAGATTGTAGCAATTGGGATAGGTAGCACAGCCAATCAGATTGTTTGGGATAGAATGTTGGTAGATTTGTACTAAAAAGTGATAAGGAGCCTAAAAGCTGAGTCCTTAGCATATAATGGAGCAAAAGCTACATTACTGTGAGAGTGCTATGTTTAAAAGCTCTTACCACCTCTTCTTCAAGCTGGTTAACAAATTTTCTTTCATTGGCAGACATAAATAACTGTCAAGATGTAAAATAATTATTTCAGTGGTGACATGAACTTGAAAATGGATGTGTGTAAATGGTGTACAATTTAGCAGAACTTGAAATTGTGAAAACAGATTTAATACTGTAAATAATTGCTTGTAAGCTGTATCTTTTTAATAAAACAAAGAATACCTTCACAGGAAAAATATAAAATAATCTACAAATTGATTTGAATATGTCACCATTAAAATCTTTTTCTCCTGTGAACATTGTACAGCTGTAAGTTGAGTTTGACTTTAGTGAATAGCAAGTGGAAGATAAGTGGAAGGTCTGCAATCCTTTCAAGTGCTATAATTATTATAAAGTTTACAAAGTTTTACAAAAGAGGTGATGAATCCATTGGTGCATGAAAATCATGTTACTATAAAATGCACCATGTACAGCCCAAAAGATTCCATACTTTTGCAAAAAACAAGCAGTTTGGATTAGTCAATCAACAATTTAAATGCTTGACATACTTTCTCCTTATAATATCTTCTCACTATAAAAATTATATAAAGGTTTTATAAAAATAATTTGACCCTTTACACTCTATCATCAGTAAGCATAATCTCAATACTGTTCTTTAAAAATTTACTTAGGTGCTAACAGAGAGAATTTTTTCCACATTCAAGAGATTTTATAGTTGGTGATCATTTTCTTTATTCTTGCAAACTTAATGTGTGATTCAAGGTGATATTTTAAGTAAAAATTAGATGCCAGGTTTTTTAGAGTCAGTGTCATTTAATAATAATTGGCACAAAAGTAACAGAACATTTCTAATGTCTGCGCGTAAACATGTGCAGGTGATTGGACCATACAAAACTACATCAGAACAATTACCTGGGAATCAAGGTTACTTATTCCAAAGGAAGATTCAAGTGCTGATCTTTGCATGACAGATGGCATCAAGGATTTCCTGGGATCCCTTTCACTTGGTACTACATCATGTAAACCAAGTTCTTTTGTACTCATAGTTTCCCTGTCCATTTTCTTCAAACCCCTCACAGGCTGTGCTTTGCTGTGTTCATGAAGCACAGTTGGCAAGGTGCCTTGCCCCTGCCTCACCTCATCATCATCCCCATCACCACTGATGGTGCTGTCCTCTGTCTGTGACCTACCCAACCCTTGTTTTGGATCCCCTGATGTGGGGCCTGATGGAAATTGTTCCTAAGCAAAGGGCAATAAATAACATTAAATAAAGTATTGAGTGATCAGTGACAACTGTTCCATATAATTTAGGTGACAAGACATTTAGATTTGATAAGGCATCAAATGCATGTAAATTGTAAGTAAAAATCATAATGTAAAAGATGTCTATGTTCATTGTGAAAGTTATTATTATGAATTAAAATCAATATTTCATTAATTTATAGGGTCACTATTATTAAAAGAGTCATGTCAATAATTGAAGGCCAAAATGTTTTGACAGCTCTTCTTCCTATTCATGCTATGATGAGAGAGCTTTCTGGAAAAATTCATAAAAATCATGTTTAGTGTTAGACACCATGACCCTTAAGCTCAGCCATCTAGACTGCATGTGGAAAGATCAAGGTTCAGCATCTGTGTGACTCATTGTGTTGGGTTCTTGTGCAAGACACTCTTAACTTACAATCCCTCCCTTCGCTCGTACTGGAGAGCTGTCAGGAAACCTGACAAGATGTAGGGGGAAAGTGAGGGGGCAACCTATGGTGGATTAGTATCCCATCTAGGGGTATAGTAACATAATACTTCTGCTCACTCCATGCTACAAAGCCAGGGGAAAGCTCCTGAACTTTGTGGGTGCAGAATTAACCTTTTGACCTTTTGGCAAGGTATGCAAAACATTTGCAGTTAGTGTGTCGCTTGTTACCTCAGACTTGCTTTGTTCTCCTGTTGATAGCACTTGGGAAATGGCTTGAGTCTTGAGCTGATCAAACAGATTTTCATTTTCTGTAATCACAAGTTCTGCTCTTTGTTTTAGAGACTCCAGGGCATCCTATAATTATGGCAAAGGGAAACAATGAAAAGTCAACTGTGTTGAATGGTTTCAATAATGATTTTTAAGCTTCATATAACTGTGATCATTATACATGAGTGCCGGGTTAAGAGCATTTAATTAGTATTCAATAGTGTGTAAAGTTAACAGTCATGATTTCTGCAGCAGATATTATATTTATCATATCAGGTTCAAAGTCTGTCTGGTTTCCAAGCCCTTATCTGTGTAGTGTTCTTAAACTTTTATAAAATCAGAAGTGTCTTTTTTGTAGATTGATGAAAGAGTGTGCAATTAGAAAATTATTCAATTCTATTTTCTCATGATATCATGAATTATAATCCATCAAATATTTTTGCTTGAGCATAATTGGTCAATACGCATCACATTCTCAAATAATCACCAGCTAAAACTGAGGAATATCCGAGGATATACCTCCAGTGAAATTCTCTAATTTTCAAACTTTATGTCCACTACAATGAAAGCATTGGTTTAAACTTTAACTTAAAATGGAAGAGCATTTAGCTATCATCACAGAAGAAGGGAAAATTCTTTGTTTTTTCATAGTCATACCAAAGAATACTGAAAGTAAGCAAACTGTAAGCTGTTCAAAAATATTTTTCCTGCACTTTGTAAAAAATCTTTGAAGGATAATAAAAACCCGATAGCCTGGGACTATTTGCTGTGAAATCTGCACAGATATTTGTCTTAAAGCATTATCTGTCCCCTGAAACTCACAGTTTTCCTAGAACTTCCCTCTCAGAAAACTGGTCACATCTTGGAACAGGTAATGTCTGCAGACAATATCTGTGTATTTTTATACCAAGGGGAGGCTATAATTGTTTATTTAATATCAAACTTCATGTCTGAGTTATTTGCCTATTGAGCCTATGGCAGATAACTGAGACCTAGTTGTTGATAATCCATGATATCATGCTCAACCTCATTCAAGAAATTGCTTTATGGTACAGAGTACTTAGGCTGCCAAGTTAGTGTTCCATACAACACTTCCATTCTGGACTTCCCCCATAAGAACAATTATACAATTGACTCTTATTAACTTTACATTGATCAAGGTTAAAAGCAGTAACCTCACCTTGTAGAACTCAACTTGGTCCTCAAGGTATTGTAATACAATGAACTGGTTGTTCAAAAGCTGTGTTACTTCATCTGTGTTGGGCAAATGGCTCCTGTCTGGTACTGCCCCAATCTGTGAATGTTTGAAGGAGATCTAATGTTAATTATTTGTAAGCCTTCCTACATTTTATTTTTGTTGTTTCACTGGATATCCATTTGTCCACTGGCAAATAGCAAATAATTTTAATGAATAAACATGAAATTGAGTCACTTACTGACTGAGAAGTAGCTGCAGCTCTTGGCTCCAAAATCTGTGAGTCATTGTACTGCTGAAGCAAAGTCTTTAGCCTTGTCACTAGAATATGAATATAATGAAGGAAATTATGTCCACTCTTGAACACAAAGGTTTGATCAAATTTAGCACACATCAAAAAGTTATAAAACTCTAAAATTTTGGCTATGTATTCCTTTGGCTACCTTCCATAAACAAACTTAAGCAATGTATAATGACTCTTTGTTTCATTCACTTGACTGTAAAAAAAACCAGACACTAAAAAGTATTAACAGTGAATCATGAGTATAATTAATGGGTATATACATTGAAACCCCAAAGAGTTGAAAGTGGTGAATGAATGAAGCTATCTGTCCTTTCCTAAATTTCCTAAAATTAAAGAATAATCCCAAAAAAAAATTACAAAAAGAATCTAAAATTAATAATTACATAAATACACATACACATCCCACACAGCTTTGGGTTTGATTACTTCTGGTTCACAGTTGTTACACTTCTCTATTTGTGAGTAGGGACGGATGGATGTGTATTTAAATTGCTAAGTTAAATAAAGTTTGTTGTTGTTGTTTTTGTCATTTGAATGCTTAAATTACAATTGAGTTTTGATATAGGTAATTTTTGTGTTGTTGCTTTAAACAGGGTTGACATACCTGAAACACTGTTGACAGTGAACTTCTTGATAAAATCAGACAACAAAAAACAATACATTGTGACAAGGAGGAAAAGTGTGAGGAAGGAGTGCATGGTGACAATTAAGTTGGATATGAATGTGTGCATACTTCTACACAAAAAATCAACTAAAAGAGAAAAATGTAATTTTTCAATGGAAAGTTGGAACCACTAGATGAGCAGAGACAACACAACAGAAGTTCTGATAGCCATCAATACAGTAAATTATATTACTAGCTGGTGTTTTGAGGAAGTCTTCTGAGGTAATTTTATTCTGTACTAGTGCATTCTGTGCGGCCACCATAACTCACATCCCCAAGAAATCCTTAAGTATTCATACACTTTCATCAATACTACCTGCTGAGCTGTAGGAATCGCCTTTATACTTCCTGGAGCCGGGTGATTTAACAGGAGAATTGAACGCATATCTGAGAGGTCCGAGGCTTTGAGATGCTCGCTCTGCAAGAGAGAAAAAACAATATTGATACACATAATATAAGAGCTGTGTAACAAACCTTTGCAAACTCAGCCCTTAAGAAATGGTCAGTGTAAATCGACTGAAATATGCAGACCCTCTGTACAGGTAATTGAGATAGACAACTGAGCTCAGTCACAGTCTTCCTGTACACCTTTATTGAGATACATACCTCGAATAACTTTTTGGTAATCTGAAATTGGCTCATCCGCATCAAACATTACTTCTCTAAGACCTTTCTACACTATCAAAAACGATATCTGAGCAAATTTCTACCAAATTTGAACCAAAATACATGTTCCTCATCAAACTAGCGCGACGGTTTCAAACAGGCGCTCAACGAAGAATTGAGCCCGCGATGGATCCTCTCGACCCAGTCTCTTGTCAGAAAGAAGGTTCTCAAGATGGCTTCTTGGATGACGAAACTTCGGTTGCAGTTCAAAGGCATTGGAAACGTTGTTACAGGAGTAATTATCGGTGCTGGCTTGGTAAAGATTTATTACGAGACTTCGGATACAGCAGATGGTAATACTCCTGCCAAGAAAGAAATCGAGGATATTATAGCTAGACATGATAACCTCAAACGTGGACGCCATCTTCGCACAGTTAGTCTTCGAGGAGCATCCAACAAGGGGCTAGAGGTGTACCAAGTAGACAGTTCAAGGTATGAAGTTTTCGACACTGGAGACGAGAAAATGTTCAAATATGGCCTCCCACGGAGGTCATCGGACTATCTGCAATATAAAAATCACGTTTTGTGTTACGATCAAGTGAAGAAGACGCCGAGATGGGTACTAGAACATTTGACACGTGAGAAAGTTAAAGGCGAGGCGAATAGGACATACTCGGTTTTTAAACCTGATCCGAACATTCCAGCTATTTTTCAGTCAAATAATGATGACTACTGGGACAGTGGATGGTCAAGAGGGCACATGGCTCCCGCAAGTGAGTACACGTTTAGGACAACAGTATTCTAAGGGTACCCCTGCTATTCAAAGTGAAAGATCTTCTGTCCAACCCAATTCTTCTTTGCTGGTGGGAAATCTCTGTTGAAGGGATCCAGAGAGCCTCTCTATTCCCAAGGGTATCCCACTAACTGCATGTACATGTACAAGATTGTGCACATGTGGTTTCACTTTCTATATTGCACGTTTGACTGCTAAACGTAAGAGAATTTTTTAGGTAGGCAAGGTTGTCAAAATGACGACACATCAAACAAAAAATTACAGAATTGCAGAAATATTTAGGTGAGTATGAGGTCTCAACTACATGCGCCAAGAAGGGAATCCTTACATTACAAGGGAAGGGTCCAGTCTGCAGAGTATGGCAGAACTCAATGTGATCTTGCATGTGCAAAGACGATTCTCCAGTGAGGAAAAAATTATGCTTAGATCAAACATACTCTGCAGTCAAGGGAAAGGATATTATGATATCTTACACAGTGCTCTTTGAGTGCTTGGAGAAGCAATTGAAAATATTGCATCTCCACACTCCATTTTCTTGAACTAAGCCTGACTTCTCTCTCATGGTGCAATCCCCTCCCCATTTCTTTGCCCATATCTAACAAATGATGCTTAAGTGGAGATTGGCATCATGCTAATGTACATGCAAAGAGTAAGCATTTCTTCTCTGGGCTTTCTAATACCCCTGAGCTGATACCTTCTTTTCAAAGAGGATAAATGAAAACTTTGTATTTAAACTGTGTAATGGCAGTATCAATTTAAGCAGTTAAAATGGAGCCTGAAATCAATTTAGGATCGAGAGGGATTTCATCTTATAACTGTTTTGCATTAGCCGTGGAGGAACACTTTGTTAAATTAGATACAAGTGTTCTGCTCTAATCTCTCGACTCCTAGTTTGTTTTCTTAGCTAAATTTGTTGGAGCAATATCATTGTTGCAGGGCAGTTATATTTTAAATTCCTGTTCAAGCCTGAAATTGTTCTCAGGCTCTATTTTTGCCACTGGTTTTAATTGTGTGTCCAATTGCAATTATATGAATGAGGTTACTACCCCTGAATTGAACTGCACAAAAAGTCTTAAAAGGAAATTTTAATGTGAAGATACTCAACTCTTTAACTACCACAAGTGACGAAGAGAGAATTTCTCCTTATAATATCCAGCAGACAAGTAATGAGAAAAGTGATGAGAATAATGAAGAATATCAAGTAGGGAATTATTAATTGATCCAATACCAAATTCTTCAAACTAACACCACAAGAATTGTATGACAGACAGTAAGGAGAATAGCTAATGAGATCAAGGCAATGAAAGGGTTAACAGATAATTCTCTTCAATTCTTCGAGGTGACAACAAATATGACCAAGATGCAATGAATGCAACGTTCCTCTTGTCCAACATTGTGCCACAAAATCTGGATAACAATGCTAACTATTGGTACAGACTAGAAGCTTACTGCAGGGGTTTAACAAAAAGATACTCAGATGTGTACATAGTGTCAGGACCACTTTACTTGCCAAAAGAACAGGATGGGAAGAAGATGATGCAATATGAGGTAAAGAGCTCTTCTTCAATGATAGATATTTTATTTCCACTCCCATAAGGTATTCATTTGCATTGGAGAGTAGCCTGCCGTGTAGGTGTGATTTTCTTGAGCATGTGCTCGGTATTTTCTGGGTGAAAATTATCGCCGCCATATTTGATTATTACAGCGGCGGAAGGCTGGGGAGAGGAAGAAATTTGTACCAAGGGGGTGGGTGGACAGCAAAAGGAAAGGAAGGAGATGGGGTGGGGTGATTGAAATTCTGATATTTCCCCTCCTGCTACTTACGTTGTCCATTCTAACTCTAAATCATACATGACCGACCGGAATAACGATCGCCAGCTTGTAAGTATAGATGGAAAGAAGATACTCTACTTCCTTTTGGAAAACAACGAAAGTGTCAAGAGTATTTCGAGTGACCTGGTATAAACTAAGGCAAAAGGCAAGAAGTTAATCTCCTGCTGTCTGCCATCTTGGAATTTTAGCATTTTGAAACGGGCGTGAGAATTGCACAGCATATTAAATACTGTTTTATCCTTAAAGGATAAGTTTCTGATTTGAATTTCTGCCTGTTTCGAAAATTTATCCTGCTCTGTGCTGTAATGTTGTGTTTCGTAAAGACGTACGATGACCAATTTTCCTCAGCTTGTTGGGTTTCGTTATAACATCTACTACAAAATCATAACTTTTTTTAATGTTGATCCTTAGGTTATTGGTGCTAATAATGTTGCAGTGCCAACTCATTTATACAAAGTTATTTTGGCCGAAGACGGAAACAAGCAATCAGCTCTAGGAGCTTTCGTCATTCCTAACGAACCGGTGGACTTCGACAAAAAGTTGCCCGAATTTCAAGTTTCTTTAGACGTGTTAGCCCAGTACTCAGGTTTGATATTTTTCCCCGATTTTGAAGCTGAAGAAGCGACTGATCTTTGTTTGACTGATGGCTGTAAGATGATGTCAAAGGAACGCATGGATATGATTGCGTTTGGCCATCGTCTTCGAAACGCGCCGAGTTTAGAATTGTTAGAAAAAGTTTGGCGAGAGTTGAAGGAGACCAAGTTGACACCTGACGCATACACGATAGATGTGTACGAGTCAAGGAAAAGAGAACTGGAGCAACAAGAAAGTGAATCCGAAATAGCGATAATAAAAATAGAAGAACTTAAGGAAAACGAGGTAGAAATAAAAACATAAAAGGATTAGAAATAAGAGAAAGGGGAATGTAAACTTAAAGTGTTTCCATTTTCCTGTTGCAGAAGCAGAATTGTGACCCGTTTCTATAATGAGCCTCATTAACTTTTTGAAATTGCGGCAATACATTAAATTCTATACTTGTGAAAAGGATTAGCAGGTGTTAAGTCAAAAACCGATCATTTTGTTTATTCTTCCTGATATTTGCATTCGACTTTCAAGATTGTTTAATATTATATCTCTATGTTGAAAAGAAACATGCCAAAGACAAAAAGCTTTCCGGGTCGTCGGCTCCCGGGCGAGAAACAGGTCCTTTGGCGGAGTTTGAATCATCCCCAGGGAACCTTATTTTTCCATTGTCCCACCGGCATTAAAACAACGTTGACATGTTCCTTTGGTCGAGAGGAACAGGATATTGGTGGTTTTGCATTCGCTCTGTTGAAGGGCTAATGCTCGAAACGTCAGCTTTTAAACTCTTTACGGTGGTCAATTTACGTTATCAAATAAGTTGGTAATACTAAATTACCCTGTTATACTTTCCCACCGACGCAGCACCACAGTTTCTTTAGAAACTTATTCTCTTTATTGCATATTGTTTCTTTGTATTGTTTTAGCTTTCGGCCGGCTATTGATGGTATTCGGGCTACAATCTTTATTTCCTTTCGTAAGCTGTTACTTTCGTCTACTTTTCGCTAGACTGTCAGTTGACTATCGGTTGCCATTTTGTAGACTCGGTTTGCTACCAGTGAAAATGCTGGTCAGAAGTAATTGATAGACTTTCGCTAAGCCATCAGCTGTCTTTTGCTTGAACGTCTGAAGTCAGCCGACGGTCGTAAAAGAGTCTTTACAATATTAATGTTCAAAGATTTCATATTTCTTGTAAGCTATGAAAAATGATGATTGCTCGGGAATTGTTAGTATTGACCAGCTGGTTACATCACCGGCTTGCTTAGCGTTTTCGCGATATCTGACCATGTTAGGAACGAAAGGGAACGGAAGTGTGTAAGTTGGTCGCGTGTTTCTTATGTAACACCCATTTAAGCAAACGCCCATTTAAGGAAATACGACATCGCTTGAGGTTGAAGTGCTTACGTCATACTTCCTTCGCGACCAAATAATTTTGCTCTAAGCAAACTCACAGAAACAAAATGGCGGCTTCATGTATCTTCTCTGTTGTTTTTCGCTGGAAACGAGCATAAATCCGTTTCAAGGGGTTAGAATCATTCCAAGTCTTCCGGTGTGGAAGCGAAGGTTTTGCATAATAAAATCGCTATCAGAGAGTTAGTACATACTGAAACCGGGAACCCGGAATACGCAGGAACACGGACAGGACGCACGAAAAGCGGGTACTGCATTAAAATTGAGCTCTATTTTTTTTTTTGCATCGATTTACGTTGTTTATTTTAATTTAATTTTTTTTTTCATCTTTGTTATTCTTCGAGTATTTCGCTTATACCGGTATGGCGGTATGTTCCGGTCCTCTGACTACTGTGTTTGGGCGTGTTCTGTAATTCCAGTGTGGTCTGGTATTCCGCGTTTTAGTGCCTTTCGATGGTTTTAGAAAGCATTCGAATCTGTTAAAAAAAAAACCCTGCAACCGACTTTTCAGAAGTAGGAGTCAAGTGTGAATGTAAGTTTCCATAAATACAACAAGAATTAAAATGTTACCGACCCTGACTTTGTAGATCTGAAATTTCCTAGTGTTTGCATTGTGCTTTCAGTTAACTTCAGTCTACGCAAAACGGCACTTGGAAAAATGAATTTCCTCTCGAAACATAAGAACACAAAGCCACATTAAACAATGGTGAGTCTAAATTAAATGACGATAAAAAACCCTGGGACATGAAATGGACTAAGTGATTGCGCATATTTGAAATAAACTTGAATTACCGTCTGCCAAAAAAGCAAATAAAATAATCCTAAAATCTGCCGTTCGATACAGCCTGTCTTGTTTTTATTTACTTTTAACATGAATGCGGACTTCTCAAGTCAAGGGGTTAAACCCTTGTAAACATTTCTTAACCAATCACATTTTCGCGTGCACTATTATTGCTGCACAATATCTTTAAGAGACTTTGCATATTTGTTCAGTGAATCGTGAAACTAATAAACAAGCTTGACTCATGCAAATTAAAATTAATGACTGATGTCTTGTGACTTTGCATGCTGTGAAGTAAATTTCTCCACTTAAGGGAATTAGTCAAAGCTTGGAACCTCTTTGAGGTATTCTCTAGAGTTTCAATTCTTGTTTCGAAGATGGCCTACGAAAACGGGCTTCTCAATCCTGGCTTCGCGGCGAGTACCATGAGCCTTCACCGAAGAAGCAACACAAGTTTGAACACAATCTCCAATTCTTTGTATAGCGAAGCCGACCCGAACAGCCTTTACAACACTTTACAACGGGACACAAATATTGCAGTGACTCCAAGATTACGTGTAAATGAGCCGATTTACGACAAAGTTAAACCTGGCGCGAATTTACAAAGCAGACAGGAGAAGGCCGCAACTTCGCAACAAACTTTGCAAAAGAGACAGAGTGTACGAAGAAAGGACAAAATCATTCGCTTGACTGTGATGTGTCTCATTATTTTCGTTGCTGCGGCAGCATTATTATTGGCACTTCTGCTGTTCATGGGGAAAATTGGTCCAAATTGTTCGTGTGATTCTACAGGTACCGGTAAGTCTCGTAAGAAACGTAATTGATAGTGTTAAAAACTCGGTTTAGTCAACACAGTGCCGCACATTCAGAAGTTATTTAGGGTTTAGGGTGAAATAATGCAAATTCACTCATTATTTAAAACCACTTTGAAAAGCAAGAGGCAAACTTTGGTTTAGAAATCTCTCGCTCTCAATATCAGAATATGAAACTTGAGCGATCGTATTTTTACGCCTGCTGATTTTTTTTTTGAGAGGAACTTTTTTTTGGTTTCGCTTATTTGGCAGTTTCGGTACTCCCCGTGACTGATCGAAACTTGTATGCCCACGGAATTCCGATGATATGAAACAAATTTAGTTCGCCCAGTCATTTTTTTCTCCGTTTTTAACACAACAACTTTAAGCTGACTGGATTTTGTCGTACACGTACATACGGTGGAACTGTTAAAAGACCTTATCTCTGTTTATAACGTAATCATTTTATCAAAAATCCAAATAATGTATTCAGTGTTCGCTCTGTAGGATAGATTCCAAGTTAAAAAGAAAATACTTCAGTCAATTTTGTAGAAGTGATAAAATTAACTCGAAAAATGTAGTTTTTGTGAACTCGCTATCCGTTACTTCGCGATATGTCAACGATACTTTGGTGGGATATGAATGAAGTCAGTTTCAGAATTTTTGTGCGTTGTTGAGGTGTAATCCATAATTCATCAAGCACCTATTAACTAATTTAGCAGGTCGTGGCAGATTTTTTCAGTACACAATGTCAGTGTGGTGATTTCAACTCTTCATTCGCCCCCTGAAAAGTGGAGCGTATGGCTGTGATGGTCATTTCATCTGTTAGTTAAGGTTGAACACTGAAGGCAGCGGCGACCCTTTATGATACGTCATAGCCCTTAACGATTGTCCTGAATTTGCAGAAAACCCAATGGAAACAAAAGTGTCTACGTGTTCTATTAATAGCCAATAAAGCTAACCACAAAAATTAAAAAAGGGAAATCAAAACAAAACAAGCGCCAAAAACAAGAAACAAAGAAATCCATAATTTACAGAATATTTCAGCGCAGCACACGAAGGCTGCACACATAAACTTCACAGGTTCCATCACAACGAACATATCAAAACTTAATTATTGAAAATCATTCTCGATCAAATGATGCATAAAATTTATTTGTCTTTGATCCAAGGTCTTTCACTCAGAGTGTTCTTTGTTTCTAGATCTCTCTAAAGAAAGTGGAAATCTTGGTTGTCTTCATCAGCTTTAGAGAAGACAAATCATACATGAGTGAATTTCAAGCTTTCATTTTTATTTATTTGCAGAACATTGAGTACAGATTAATTTGTCATGAAAATATACACTTATTCGAAACAATGAACCCTCTAAGGCCTGTTCGTTGTTTTAAATTCCTGTGGTCGTGTTTGCCAAACAACTTTTAGCTCTTTTGGCGCGTTTTGCATTCTTTACTTGTCCAACTTTGCGTAACAAAAGCCAGTACTTAATTTATCAAGACCAAAATATATTCCACGTGTACTAAGGGTAGATACTTCTCCCGTGGTAACAATCCACGTCACCTCTTGACTAAAGGCAAGCAGCCTTGCATATGCAATTGGCGTCAACGATCCAATTTCACTGAAAAGTTCTTGATACGCTTGCTTCTGATGGCTGGTCGCTCTACATCAATTGAAGATATTCACGAATCGAAGTTATACACACCATCCGATACAAGACATCGCCTTAGCTTTGACAGCTCATATGTTGCTCTAAAACAGACAGCAAATCTTAAACCAGGAAATTCTAACGCTAAACCAAAGAAACATCGCCAGAAAACAGCAAAGAAACTTCAAAACAGATCCTTAACATCGGTTTCTAATCACGATCATAACAAAAATACACGCTGCAGTAAGCTGTGCATTCATCGCATTGTTCAGTACCTTGTGCTATTTCTCTCTATTTCCGCATTGGTGATAGTCATTTTAATGATCCGTGGAGTTGTAGGAGTTTATCCAGGTGAGCTACTTGTTTTGTTGATTAACATTTTGGAACTTAGGATAAGTTTCCTATCTCTGCGAGGAAGTATGATCAACTCAACTCACAGATGCAGGAATTCAGCTCATATTTGATTTATGCAAACTATTTTTATAGATGGATGTAGCCAAAAATGAGTGCCTATGGCAATCTATATAAACTGTTAGAAGTAAGTCTTTACTAATTCGCTCAATACACCATTATTAATATTGAAATCTAAGCGTTTCATTTGGTATAAGCAGTCATTCGCCTAAAGCTCATTGGAAATACTTTTCGTTCCTTACCGATGATGCATCATTCTCGAAATAGTTATATCTTTTCGTATGCCTTGTTACGATGAAATATAGAATCTCTTGAAACCTTCGATGGGGAGGATAATGGAAATCAGACAATGTACCACCACAAATATTTGAGTTCTGTCCCAATGCACTACGAGTCGAAGCTACACAAAGTTTTGTAGTCGCAATTTTAAGCACTATCCGTGCACGTTGCCACAACTGCAGATATTTTACGAAGTCATTCATTCACTTTGCCTCATATGCCACTTCTCCGCGATAACACAGTCGCGAAATCTATATATGTAAGCTGCAGAAAATTCCATATAAATATATTAATATGTATTTTCTAATAAAATACACAAAATATATATATGTGTGTGTGTGAATTGAGTAAGGAAAAAACCAAAGAAAATATATATTCGCTATAGTATGTATTGAGCACTGTAATACGGAAAAACCGAAAAATAGACTTCCTCTCTCTCTCTACATATGTATATATATATATATATATATATTCATATATTTCATTCAATGTACGTCATTTAGAATAAATTATTTGACTGTGCTTAACAGTAAAGCGACAGTTTTTTTCGTTTCAAGATAAGATGTCCAGTTTAACATAATTCACCAAAAGTTAAAGAGCCTATATTGCATTGCTTCTTCAGCACTAAGACCAGACATGTCGAAATAAATTTAAATTTAAGTCGAATATCATTTGTCAATTTCCTATTCCGCGACTCACTTTGAAGTCCTTTCAAGCTATCAACTCCTGTGACGCGAAACGAAGCCTTGCAATTCACTGACCTCACCGAGTGAATTACCACGGAATGTTATGGATCATTGCATTAACCTAAGGTATAGACAAGCAACAATATGCCCCGCACAATGAATTAAGCATAGTCTATTTGGTCGCTATTACATACATAATTTAAACTACACATCTTTTAGCCATGAATGATCATGATATATGAAGTAAACATATTTTATTAGACGTTTTAGTGTGTAGTATCGTTGATTATTTCTTCGAGTTGCGTCGTATTTTGACGAGCCTGAAGAGCGAGTCAAAATACAAACAACGAGTAAAAATATACTCAGCAAAACTACAAAAAAAAAAACATCAAAACGTCTCATAAGTCATTTATTATCCAGCTGCTTTTTTTTCTGCTAAGTCTTTCTGTTCGTTTCTCATAAGGCGGGAAAAGCAAAGCTGATAGAGAAACGTAGCGTGTGCAGCCGACTGGTTAAACAAATTTTGACAGTACAAAATAACCAACGTTCTAAATGACCGTATAATATCGCAGGATATTTCTACTCTATTTGCGCGTTATTTGCGCTTTACTTTGTGCGATTGGATAATAATGATCCTCACAGAACTTCATTTTAATTGAGGGAAAGAGTTAGGGCCTCTATGCAGAAAGAAGCTAGGATACTACTTCGATCTCAATACTTGGTTTCGTAGCTCAGTTAGTTGTGGCTCGCCGACAGGCATGGATACAATCTCTCCCTTTGGTCTGTTTTACCTAACTGAGGTATATCTGTGAGCATCAATTCGTTCCTGAATATGCTTTATTACATATGACATTCACCGGTCTAATAACAAAGAATTTCACCGTTTTAATCATCAAGGTACGACGTCACCCAGCACAGGCCAACAGAAAAAAGAAGAAGAAAACTCATTCAAAAATGAGCGAAAGACAACATTTGCTATGAACTTGTCTCCATATTTCGAAAAAATTGAGGAGCTGCAAGCAAACCTCTCATCTCTTTATGCAGAAGCGGTAAGAATTTCTGAATGCATGATTGTTTGCTTGTTTCAGTTGTTTTTTTTGTTTTTTTTGTTTTGGCTAGTGTTTTTTTGTTTTTGTTTTTTTTTTCGTCCATTGCTGTATCCTAATCAAAAATCACCCTTCCCCTCCCCCTCCTTAAAAACTCTAGCCTTGGGAAATCAGTTTTTAGGTGCCTCTTACTCATTAGCTGTGCTGTAACATGATGGTCAAACACATTTTCTTTAGCCTGCTTGCGTTTCTAACTCCAGAGGGATGGGAAATCATGCAATCATTCAAATCCATCATTTGCAAAGTTATAAGCTTTCAAAGGCACTCATGAAAGAAGGAGACTGGTCCCAGTTTCAACTGAACCAGAACCGGTTCTCTTACGTCTCAGACTTGCTAACCATTTCATTACAATACGGATCTACAGTCCGACCGACAAGCCTGACAATAGTGAATTGGCCTGCAAGCTTGGTAAGCGAGCTCTCTCAAGTGGTACGGTTGAGCAAGGAGGGAGAGCTTCCGATTTCATCTCGTAAATTTTAACATCTGCGTATCAAAACGTCGACGTATAAGACTGATTAGCAGGTCTCATTTAACTTTTGACAAACGATATCTCTTTCCATTCCTGTGCCCTCTCTGCCCAAGAGACCTTGCGCGATTTCGATTTACACCACTACTGTTTTTCAATCGTGTAGGAAGTAATGCAGACCCTTTGAACACCTGGGCCCCGATCGTTCATAATGCTGACGGTAACATATCGACTCTATAGCGTGTTTTATTATTTGTCTGCATCGATAGGAATCACTAATGAGGGAATCAGGAAGGAACAAAGAGGCCCTAATAGCAGCCAAGACGGAATTTGACTCCACAAGAGATGCCATTAAGTCATTTTCTGATGGGTTCTACGGAGACATTGATCGTGTAAGCTTCATTTGGCGGTTCAAAATTAAAAGTTAGGTCCTTAACGTTAAGCTTACAAAAATATTGACGGAGGCTTCATCCATGCTTTATCATATATTGTCCTGCTGTTGATTTACAGGTGACCAATATATTCGAGCTTTCTGAACTGAGTCAAGAGGCTTTAGTGTGATATTTCCCATTAGAAACCCTTTAACGTGGAGACAGTTGTGACTAAAATGGTTTTTACCTACTCATTAATGGGGAAAGATTCTATTCTATTTTATCAACCAGGCTGAGTTGTTAATATACATTGGCCACGTTAGGCTTTCTTCAGGGCGAAGGACTGACCATGGAGAGGCTGATGCCGGAAGCGTTAGCATTAGACACTTACGAAGACCATCTCAGATTATATTACTGACTCAGTTGATAAAACCAAAATTTACTTCCTTCGTTAACCTCATAAGTAACTCGTGATTGTTATTCTTGCGTCTTTTAAACTTTTTTGTTGCTTTTTCGCCCCGTCCAAGTTTCTACAACCTTAGATTAAACCGGAAGCTGCAACAGATTTAGTTGTCTCCTTCAGTCACAACTGAAAGACGAAGTCTTGAATCAAAGCTTTCATTTATTTTAATAACAGACTGAGAACATTCCTTAGACTCCTCATCCGTCACTACTTGTAGACTTCAAGACTTTTCTGTTGATACTTTGGTTGTTTGTTTAGTTTAATTTTTGTCAGCTACTGCCGTGTACTTGTAGAAACCTCGCGTCACTTTCATCAATCAGTGAATCTCTACTGTGTACTTTTTCACCCCAAGCTCACCAGCCTTGGTTACTTTAGCCATAGGTAACTGGGTGGTACAGCCGTGAAGTCTTCTTGGCCCGGTGAAGAAGTTATCTTCTTTCTTTTCTTCTTTTTTTTAGGCAAATAACTCAATGCAGCAGTTTAATCCTGATCATGGTCCAATGTTCACTCAACTCGATTCTTTGAACGCAACGCTCACAAACAAGGTATATAATTAGTTGGAGCAAGACAATATTAACTCCTCTTAGTAGAAGTGATTATCATCCCTGAATCAAACAGCAGGGTTACGAAAATAAAGGAAAAGATCGCTAACTAAATAAGCTCTTGATTGTTGAACAAATTCTCCTTATCCGCACCTTAGAAAATGTGTAGAGAACAGTATGGAGAATATGCATACTGACACAAAGGTGTAAAGGGTTAACGTCACCCCTCTTATTTTCGCAGCTGTCACAAGTGAAAAGAACCTTGGAACAACATGACGACGCCATTGTTGCTATGATCGACACGATGAACAACACTGTTGGAGAACAAGTATGTTGTACTTCGCTTGCTTGTTTTGATAAATTACTGAACAATTGTGAAAGGTGATGCTTCTAATTCGGTGACATTAAAATAACCGGAAAAAGATGTCTTTGATCCTTTGAGTATATAACTGTTTGGTCGCATTTCCTTGGCTAGAAAATATGCTAAATAGTGTCTAGAAGTTAATCCATCACCATTTTCCTTCATAATATATTAATATTCATCAAGAACACGTTTCGATCAATTTTCAATTGACAGTCGAGAATAATCCGCAATTGCTTTGTTTTTGCTTTAATTTGCTCTGTAATTGGGTTAGAAAACTCACACCACTCTCCTCCAATCAGATGCAAAACTAAAACCAATCACAACTTTGTCGCTCACGTTTTCCCGCGCTTTGGGCAGTTTGGTTGTTTTTTCTTTGAGCTTCCATCGGCTGTTTAAGGTATTTTCGTTCCTTCTGGTGGGCCATTGAGAATACTTGGGCTCAGGTTTTACGACAGTCAATCAAAAAGGACTGTATAGGAGGCACCGAATGTTTGACTCAGCTTGAAAAGTTTATCACAACTTTTTTCCAAGTTTCGCATTTTCAATTCGTCTTGACCTCCATCATGCTCTGCAGTGTTTGTTCCTCCTTGGCCCATTATATCCTTTTGGGTGTGTGTTTTTTAATTGAACGAATGTTTTAAGTTTAAGCAATTTTTGCTCATCCAAAAAGTAAAAGAAGCAAAAACTCGAAACATGGCCAATGTCATTTCTACCCTTTCCTGGAGGAAACTAAAATGGTCGGGAGAGAATTCCACTCGAAAAAAAAAATTCCCATACTTGGCTTGCTTTTCATCTACTTTTGCTCTCTCTTTTCAAAGGTGAAAGCAAAAACCTCCCTTCCTGGTCCAAAAGGCGAACGAGGAAGGAATGGCTCGGTGGGACCGAGAGGAGATCCGGGACAAACCGGTCCAATAGGACCTCCAGGGGATACGGGGTCTCCGGGTCCCCCAGGGAATAAAGGAATATCTGGGAAAGAAGGCTTCCAAGGGGCTAGTGGTAGTAAAGGACTTCCAGGTGATAAGGGATCTGAAGGCTTTACTGGCGACGATGGGCCCACTGGCGCAGAAGGACCCGAGGGACCTGCGGGACCACAAGGGATTGGTAACTTCAGTTGGTGCCAGGAGGAGACAGCTTCGGTCAAGTCCAAGGATATTCCGGGGAAAAAAGCTTCCGTTAGTGACAGTCAGGCGAGTAACCACTGAAGGATGGTTTTTCATGGCTTCACCTCGCTTTTGTTGCGATAGCCACCTTGATTTGAATTTCCGAGGCTTGAAAAAAACATCAAACGAATGACTTAACAATCTTTATGACAGCATCTGTTCTCAAAGCTCTCTAGATTCTCGCACTACTCGAACATTAAATTTTCTCCTCAAGATTTCTTCTCTAGAACTAGGATGGAATTCTTTTCCTTATTTCTTCTTTGAAAGAAGCCATCTTCCTTTCAATCTTTTCAGCATTTCAAAATCGCTAAAGGGATTTGTAACTCAGTCTTTTCTATCTCAATTCACGCACGATCGGGAGGCAGATCAGTAAATTTTTCACGTGGTTTGTTAATGCCCATGAGTACTTGCGATAGCGATATGTATGTAAACTATCATATCGATGTAAAATCTTTTCTCCGACGAGATAGACCTCGAAGAGGATTTAAAAATTGTCGGAAACAAATGAAGTTGTTTTCTTTCAAAATAAGCTATTTAATGGGATTACAATTATTCGTTTGTCTGTATCTTCCAGATCCACTCAAATCTTCTTCATTTCATTAGTTTTTGCTCCATGTTTTCTCCGCAGGATACAAAAATTGTGGCGGCGACTTGCACAACGGATTATGGCCAAGAGTATAACCTGGTGGTAACAGAAAATGGAAATCTTAACAATTACGAATGCGTGTGCAAGGGTGTTGGAACAACCACTTCGGGAAAAACCATTAATGATGTGAACTGTATTCTGTATTATTTGGCCTGCCCTATACAAGCTCCGTGATATCTTAATCTCTACGTTTTTTACAGATTATATAATTGAACTGGAAAACATGCCAATCGAAATTGTCAGTTAGCAGTATCAAGGACACTCAACCATCGGTTCATCAAAGGCATTTCCACTATTTTCCAGAAAAAACGGCTTTATTTGTACGGTTTTATATTTTAAATTTTTGGTCAGTACGTGCTAATAGTGCTTAGATACAGATTTATTCGAGATTCTGGTAATAGCGAAAAATTGAAGATATTTGTTTCTTCATATGTAACTACAATAAAATTCACCATAATAATACCGTATTCAAAGAACAGCACAATAGATCTGACACAAAACAGCTGATCACTTTTCGAATCAGTAGAAAGATCCAAATGACTCCCTAAAAATGTAAATAATAAATTAGGAAGGTTCGTTTCAAAATATATAAAATAAAAGGTGAGAACTCCCTACGTGAAAACTAACCTAGAAGTATGCTTGTGAATAAGGATATATCGTATCAGTGAGATAACAACGTATGTAGTTTTATTGAAAAGGAACAAAGCAAGTTTGGTCAGGTGTACAACTACATGTGTTCACATGGACAGAAGTTTATTTGCATGTGATTAAAATTTTCTTTTCCTTTGAAAGAGCGAGCATCAGGCCCTGTTTGTTCGAGCGTTGGATGGATAACGTTACCCACTAGATAAATCTCTATCCTATGGAAAGCCCTCAACGTTTTCTTAACACTTAGTCGTCGGATAGCGATTTATCCGTTGGGTAGCGTCACCCACCAGTTGAGGGACTAGGCCCAGGCCTTTATCTTGAGATGAGGCTGAGGGAAATTTGTCTAAAACTCGTTATCATTTTCACATTTGCGAAGTAGGTAATCTTAACAGAAATTATTCTAAACAATTTGATTGAAAATTAGTTTTTTGTTTTATATTTTTACCCCACTTTCCTTATGAATTTAACATTCCTTTTTGTCTGCGTCTTAGAGCTAGACTGTCAGCAAGATTACTGCAATGGAAAGCTGATAATTTCTCTTCGATAGCGCAATTTTCACTTGAATGTCGATTGTAATCCGGGAATGCATTGGTTTTGCTTTACTTTACTCTGTGATTGGTCCAGAAAACTTGCACCACTCTCTCTACCAATCAGATGCAAAATTAAAACCAATCCTGACTTGGTTGCTTGCCTTTTCCCACTCCATAGGGAGTTTGATTGTTTTCATTTTAAATTCTTATTAGCTCTTGGAGGTATCATTCCCCAAGTAAGAAAAGGTATCTCGTGATCATGAATTGACGGATTCACGGATTTATTCTGGACACAGATATCTTAATAGACTGTAACTGCCTTGCCTCCGTCAATAAAAAGAAAAATCGATTTATTGTTTGAAATGGACAACTTAGCAGCACCGCACGTACAATAGTTAAAAGTCACGCAATGATAGTGGCAATAAAAGTTTATTGCGTTTGTATTCTTTTCCTGTGTGGAAAACGTGGCAAAAGCATATGCTAAACAGTCCTCCCGCCATGAGAATTATGTATATTCATATGCATAAGTTAAAGAATTAAAGAGGCCGCATCGATTCTCTGTGACTCTGAGTTTCGCGCCTAAGCGCTCGTCAGACAGAACTTCGAAACTTCTGTTTGACGAGCGCTGTATACTTAGCTCCGCTATCACAGCATTGAGAACTTTATGCCAAGGTAGACTCTACCCCACATTCATTTATATATATATATTTTTTTTTTTCGATTTTTTTTCTCAGTTTTTCTTTTCTTTGTTTCCCTTTTCTTCTAGTAACGGAGCAAACATACAAGGAAAAAAACAAAACAGAATGAATTGCATAGAAAATATTATATGGCAAGGCAGTTCAGAGGTAAAACTGAGCAACCTGATTGGTTCCTACTTGGTCCGTATTTTGCCATACCGACTGTATCCACGAGAATGGTAAAAATCCATGTACTTTATTTTTAAATTTTTTTTTTTTTGCAAAAGTCGCCAAGTTCAAAATAAACAAGTTTGGTCGGAGTTCCATACACAATAACAAACTGCTGACTTACTTAAATCACTTGCTGAAGTCCCTCGCTCGTTTTTGTACTCCCCTCGCCGCGCTAGACGTTCGTACTGCCACGACCTAAGGCCAATATTCCAAGTACGGCCCTTACGGTCGGTTAGTAACAAGTTATTTTGAAATCACTTGCTGGGGCCCCTCCTCGTTTTTGTTCTCCTCTCGCTACGCTATAAGTTCTTACTGCCACGACCTCAGGACAATATTTCCAGTCGGTTGGTTACAAGTTATTTTAACCCGTGGAAGATCGTTCCTTAACTTTGTTAACAAAACACAGCGAAGGCGCTAATGACTACGTGCTAACGCTTGAGCTTTAGGAACCTTCTACGGTGGCCAATTTGCATTAACAACTCAGTTGATGAAACAATATTATGTTTAATATTTAGATTATAACCTTGGCAGGACCTTCCACAAACGTATAAAGAACATTATGGAGAATTTGCATACTGTAGCTAGTCACTAGTCACTAACTAATATACACGAATCGTTCAGTCATTTCTTTCTTTATTTTCAACTAAAATTTTAATATAACAGAAAACTATTCAATTCTACCTCTATGTACATACTTAGACACTTAAGTCTATTTTTACAAGGTATCTAAACAGGACTTATGAATTATATCCTTATAGCCCTTGTGAACTGTTTCTACAAATGTTAAACTTCATAGCTAACTAAACGATCTCAATTCGATAACATATTCTCTATATACAAACACCTCTGGGGTACCTTCTAAGCATCCCCTTGCTTTTCAGAAACCTGCGTAAAATAGTTCAGTTTCCAATGTAAAAAGAAAAACCGTTTTTAACACGTGTTTTGTTTTTGTAAGTATGTTCGTCTATTCTGGAGTGTGTCTGCATTGCTGCCTCTACAGAGATTCGTGTTGTAAAAAAGGAGCTTGCATACCACGCACATTAAAGTACTCTATATACAATTTGTAAATGGAAACTGTAACCACAAAAGATGTTTCAGAGTTCCTAACTAAAGAATGCTATGGACCTCTTTGTGTTCAAAAATATATCCTCTGATAAAATTCGAATTCAAATAAAACTCCTAGTTGACATTTAGGCCGATAAAACATAATATCTGTTAAAACTAACAAACTAACCAAAGCAGATTATCGAGTTTTCTTGCGTTGACTCCGTTGAATCGCTCTAAGAGATAATCTTAAAGTGGTCGTGTCATCTAATAAATGTACTTAATGTTTTAGTATACACATTTACTATAAACTTAGGTATAATACGCGAATAGATATTGCTCCTCACCATGTATGCCTGCATACACTCTAAGTACCTTGTGAACAAGCAGCAGATAAAAACGCAAAAAACATCAAGTGAGAAAAAGTATGCTTGTAACTTCATTACCGTGCGTTAACGAATTGATAAGCATATCTAGAGCACTTTTGCTCGAGTTTCATAACACCAAATCCAAGGTAACTGCAGCGAACAATCAGAACTGAGCAAAGGTGCACGAAGAATCAACCACAACGAAAAGCAAAGGGATGCAAGAGGCTCGAAGAGCGGGAAAACGGAAGTATTTGGACTGACACTTGATTGGTTCAAAAGGAAGCGTGGTTGAGATTACACAGATTACTTTTGATACTCGATTGACATCTACTCTAGAACTTCCGTAAATCAACATTTATAAATAGCACCACATGAATAACAACACAATTGCTTTAAAATTTACGTCATGACTCACCAATGCTTGGGGAGATTTCCATGATGTATGTTAGTATGCAAAACTTTATGTTCCACATTGTTCAATTTAGTTAAAAGCGTTAAAATAAACAACAACAAATAAATAAATTGAAACTAAGAAAAGCGAAAAACAATAAAGTCAAGATCTGAAGGTGTTAAAAGAGAATGATTAAAACGAAAACGACGTTACTGTACATTATATTTCATTCCGATTACCTAACAGCTTCCTCTTTAAACTGATAAGAAAACTGTATTCCTCGTTTCAGATTAACCATTTTCACTGATGATAAAAACCGAAATTAACTTCTTTTTCTTTGGGAAAATAAAGCCTTCATCTAGGATTTTCTGTTAATCATATTGCGAAACTCATATTTCAAATTCTTATGAGCTGTAAATCTTATTTGAAATAAAGCTTCATTCAATTCTTCTGTTGTGTTCACCCAAACCAAAAGCCACTAGGCAGTGCTAAAGTGAAAGACACTAAACTTTCAATTGAAGGATTGAAGGCTCATACTAAAGCGATCTTCCAGCCGTGTGCTGTATTAAGAAAGTCGCATCGACAGTCGCATACATACGCATGCGCATACGTACCACCGATGTCGTTTGGTTTGTCAAAGCCATATTATCTGGACTTTGATATGACTCACGCTTAATCTTCTTTGAGAAGTATTCTTGGAAAGCTCAGAACGGAAAAAGATATCTGACCATGGCAATGAGAGAAGTTTGAAAACTTTGGAATTTACATGACAAAAATATACTTCTATAGCTAACACCATTGAACCTAAAGGTTATGTGATATCATTTATGTTGTCAATGGGCACTCCCAGTAGTGCAGGTTGCATATCACCAAATTGGTCGAATCTGTGAACAGCTTAGACAGCCCCTTGCAGGTACAACGGTAACGATATTTCCCTGCGACGGAGAGGGGGGTCGTAAGTTTCTCTATGTCTAAATTGTACTCCGCTGCATGATTAGTGGAACACGAGACACCCAGAATCTTCTTCCCCTAAAAATAGCAACAATGATATGAACAATTATGAAAAAAAGGGATAATAGCGACATACACAATAGCAAAGAAAAGAAGAAGAAGAAATAAAAATGACTTTGAGTGAATGATCAAAAGTTAAAGGAAACATCACAATCCATATATATAATTATCAAAGAACGTTTTGCTATTAATAAGTTGGCCACTCTTCCTGTCTGTGAATCATTTGCTTGATCAGTGTACGAGTCGTTTGTTGCTTGTTATTTTCACGGGAAATTGATTTCACGAAAATGAAACGTGCAAATTTCACGGGAATTTAATTGCAATTTGGCCATAAATTTATATCAAATGGACCCGAATTTCGCGAAAATTGTTTAAATACTGATCTGCATTAACGAAAAATTAGTCTCAGAATTAGCACAACTGATCTAAATGTTCCATAACAATAGTTTCCAATTACACTGACCAAAACCGTTTTATATCAAAACGAGACTAAAAACAGTTTGACGAGTTCTTTTGCAACGATGCAGAGCTCCACAAAAGTACATGACAACGTCTATTTGCGCTATGATATTGATTCAGACGAAGGGAGCTCACGCACCAAAACCTAACTAGAGAACATTGGTCGAGACAATTTCGCAGTAAACCGACGTTGACGTTGGTTAAAGAGTTATATAGCAGGGTAATGAATATCGCGAAAACCTTCTTTACGCGATTCTTCTATTTCGCAAATTTTTGACAACTGCGAAAATTAAGTCATGCGAAAATATGTATCAATAAGGTTTTACGATTGATACAAGTTTCAAAAAGTGGGTACTTACATTCGGTTCAATTAACGAAACACTTTCTGACGTGAATCCATTAGCTGTAACTGATCGATACTCAGAGCGATATGCACACTGACTGAAGTTCCCGGCTCCAGGAGGCCCTTTGGGGCCCGGGGGTCCGGAAGGTCCCGCGGGTCCTACAGGCCCTTGTGGTCCTTTATCACCCTGTGGTCCCAGATCTCCCTTTTGGCCATCAACACCATCAGTACCATTCCTTCCCGGGTCCCCAGCGTCACCTTGCTGACCCGGGGGTCCTTGCGCACCTGCATTTCCCTTGGGCCCTTCGTTACCTGGAGCACCTAGAACACCTTTGGACCCATTGAATCCGGGAGAGCCTATCGGTCCTTGTAACTTGCTGATGCTTTGAATCTACAAGATAAATAGTCAAGTGCAACCATCAGTGACACAATCAGCCATTTTATTTGCTTTGACCGCTTCTTGACGTCATCTGTGATCTATTAGAGAACTTAAGTAGAGACGCTTTTGAGACGCAACCGGCAACTGGATGAAGAGTAAAACTTAAGTGACTGACACACTTTGACGCCAGTGTATCGACAGTGAGGTCGTCGTATTAGCAATTTAAGCCGAACTTGGCTGCCCAGAAAAGTTTAATTATCAATAGTAATGAGAAATTTTAAATTCCGACTGCCGTTAGCATCTCAAAAACGTTTGTGCTTAAGCCCCCTCATAACTGAACAGACGCACAGATGACGTCGAAATGTGGAAGGAAAAAAAAGTAGTACACGAGAAACAGCAAAATATTTTCAAATATTGCTCCGAGTAAACCGATGTTTAAATTCGGAAATTCGTCACAGTCCATATTTTAGAAATCTGCAATTATTCTAACGAGAATATTTTTTCTGCGTTGTTTTATGATATTTAACCTCATTTATTGGCCATGGCTCTCAACCAATAAGCATATCACGAATTTCTATATTTATCGAGTATGCGTTTTTAACTTACTTGTGAAGTTAGGGAGCTGTTAATAACATCCAGAGAACTTTTTAAGGAGCTATCAGCATCAGACAGGCTTTCAACTGTGTTGTTTAACTGCAAAATGAGGAGTCTAAACATTAGGTGAAAACATTATGTTGTATACTAAATTACTTATTACAGAACATACATGAATGTCTAAAACTCTTAACAGCTGATGGTGTCTGTATTATGCATGCAGATCTATCTCCTTCACCCTTGATCTGACGGAATGACTCTTGAGGAAATATTTTTAACAATAATTGTCTTCTTTTTTAATTGTGCTTATTCAGTTTTCTTTTACTTATTGGCCAAAAGTTGTCCCAAAGTAATAGCAGAACTCATATCTACATATATTTTCAAATTGTTCTTAACCACTGCAGAATTTAATTTTTTTTCCAGCTGAAATATGTGGAATGATGGTAATACAATTATTCAAAATATTTATTTTTGTACTTGGCAGACAGGCCTTACCTTTGTGATGAAAGTTGTCTCCAGAGATACCAGCTCGTGGTGGAAACTTTCATTGACAACACTAACAGATTTATCAAGCTGTTGACTGATGTTACTGATCTGTAAAAAAATCAATTTGTCCATTAGAACTTTTGGGGAGACATGCAGGTGGGTTTTTTTTTTATTACTGTGCTACAAAATAAGCAGATTAAAAACAACCAAATATAAATTTGAATCAAGCAGTCTGTGTCCAGAGCCTTGATCTGAAGGCTGTTGCATGGGATATATTTTTATTCAAGTGGTGAAATGAAATTTTAGCAGCCAAGCACAATTGTAAAAATTAACTGCAGTGATTGAATTAAAAACTAACTCTTATTTTCTAAATGTAGGAAAAAATCTTTGATCCTCTTAGATGCTGAGTAAATATCGAATTTAGTATACCTTATCTATAGAGTCTTGCATTCCACTTTTTATCTTCAAAAGTCCATCTTTTGTCTCACTGACTTTATCTCTGGTTTCATTTAAATTGCCTCTTGTATTGTGAAGATCGTGCTGAAGAGTTATCTGTGGAAAGATCAAGGGCATGCAATTTGTTTATAGTGACTGCCTGAAATAATAATTTATTAAAAAAAATAACCATGTACAGTGGTGTAGAAATTCAAAATCTGATGTCAAGTAATAGTTATGGTAAACATGACTGCAGATGTGCAAAATAATAAAAGAAAAAAGTTAGAGCAGAATGTAGCAGCAAGTATAGGAATGTCAGAGAACAATTATGGACAGTTTAACAATGTGATCAACCAACAAGCAACATTTTTTGGGGAAACCTGTCATATATCACCAAACATTTTCAAGGCTTGGGCTTGTTTTTTTGTTTTTTTTTTAATCTCAGTCATGACTGACCCCATATTGAGCCCCTGATAAGTACACCAAATTTTATCCACCAACCCTCTTAATCTTCCTGCATTAGTTTAGTGGTCCCGTCTGTGCCCACCGAGCTCCTTCCCTTAATGGTTTTGGTACATGTACATATCATTAACCTGTCGCATTTCTTATCATACCATAAATTTTTTTATCATCGAGATATTGGCTTTAAGTTGGTCGATCTTGTCCTCCAGTGATGAGATATCAGGTGGCGAAACTGACAGGCCCACTTCACTTCTGCTTGAGGGTGCACCACCTTTCACTTCCTGCCCACTTGGCACTTCTAATGGGAAGAGGAGAAGATCCATTGTCAGTATCACATAAAGTACATAGAAATAAGTTCAAACAACCAAGGGAACAAATGCTGTCAGTTGATTGATGGCAATAGCAAAGAGTTCAAAGAGGTGAGGTCCAAGAATGCTTGGAGAGCAACTTTTCAAGCAAGAAAGAGTAATTCCGTAAAGACTGGTATGAGACCCAACAGCTACTTTTGATCTCTCAAAGTGAACAAAAGGTACCAGAAGAACAATTAATGCTTATTAATGGAATAAACTTTCAGAAGGTCAAATAAAATATCCCTGTATAAGGCTGACTACTATGTAGGAGCATTGTACTGGTATATTTAGATCGTTAATATAACTCTCTGTTATAAATTGAAAATATTTGTCAATATAGATTATCACTTTTGAATAACACCGTTTCTAAACATTACATTCCAATTCAAAACATTCTAGGTCATAGTGAAAAGACTGTGGGAATTTTTCTATGAGTAATTATTTTTTTAAGTGCTGAATTTGGATTTGCATACCTAGTTCAAACAGGTTAACATGAGAAAAAAGAATGAGGCTTGTATGTTAACGGTTAGTAGTAATAAATTTAGGAACTAACACAAATTCAAAGCTCTTTCAAATTTGTTGAAGTTGGCACCATGACACGAAAAATGTTCAATTATTAATAGTGTTTCTAGAATGTCTCAAATGTTGGTAACTCAGTTAAAAACCATCTAGTCAGTCCCTTGTAGAATATAACCATAAATGCTTGGCAAACAATTATTGAGCCAACAAACGCTGTCAGAAATGTTATGTAAAATGAACTTTTTTTTGCTTGAGAAAATAAACGTGTACGGTTAACATTGAGAACTAATATAGATCACTTTCATCTTAATTTGCATAAGCATGCCAACGATTTCTGCGTCACATAATCAAGTGAATGTATTGTGACGCTCAATCAAAACACATTCGAAATCAGTAAGGTGTGACACAACATTCGTCCGAAGAGTGCAATGTCAACATTGATCGAGGGAATTGATATTGCGAACCCTTAAACTGAAATGCACGCTCTCTGTTTATGAAGTGTTTAGTTTCGGTTAAAGTAAAATTCTTTGAAGTTAAAATCCCTTTGTTTACGACAGCGTGAAGTTGCAAAACACTTAGGCATAACAAATCTCAATTGTTCCCGCTGAGTTTCGACATCGTCGATTCATCTGTAATTGACACGTAACGTTCCGTGCTTAAAAATGTTGCCCAAGATTTGGTTTCCTTAACCGATAACCAGCCATAAGGGATTAAAACAAAAACAAAAAACAAAAAAAGATAGATTACAGACATCAATTAGTCGTCCAACACGCGTGACTCGCCTGGAATGTTCACTGAGGTGATTTCTATGGTAACCAGCCTTTAAGCTGACACTTCACAGTTCTAGTACGTGCGCTGACTAAAAATAAGCATACATTATTTAAAATGCCAGACCACTGTAGTCTCATCGTCTACAAGCATTAAGAGGAAACTATCCTCGAACGTACCCCGAAGTTTTTCATTTTTGTTCAAGAGACACTTGCTCTTACAAGCTGCCGTAAGTTATCAAGGACATTTTCACATCGAGCACGTGGTCGCTTCTCTTACCTTTTAAGTCTCCTTTTTCCGGGTTACACGCGCAATTTCGCTCGACGATAAGGCCAACTTTGCCGAACATTAAAAGTACCACCAATATTAACGCCGTCACCGAAGTAAGAAGAACAAAAAACAAAATACAACGGTTTAAACAAGATTCTTTTGAAGGTGTGTCCGACAGTTCTGAACAACTTGAATCATCTCTCGATCTGACCCGTAAATTCTTCAGTGGTATGTGCGGCTCGTACATATCGTTATAACGTTTTCGATGTCCTGTATTCCCTCCTCCTTGTAAAACACGAACTTGTTCGTTGATAACCGTAGGATCTTCATAATGATGAGATTTTTCTTCGTCGATCTCTCGGCGGGGATTGGTTAGTAAACTTGTTTGAGAGTAGGACAATCGCGGAGACTCAAACCTCACTTCGCAACTGTCTACAGCGTTCGGGGTAAAATCACGATTTGGATATAACGCAAAACCTGTCGACATCTCAGTATGTACGGTTAACTGTTCCAAAAAGCTAACTTGACTAAAGCCACACGAACAGACCCGATTCTAAAACCTTAATAAATACTATAAACAATACAATACCTAACTCCCACGCTAGCATACTAGTGAATGAATAGTGTGTTTTGCTACGCGCCAAAAAGGAAGCACGTTGATTGGTTTATGATTCCATGAGAGCACGTTCCACGCATTTACCAGTCAAGCCTATTATTTATTCTCACACGTCAATGACCTGTCTATTAAAAGTTCCGTTTGCTAAGAATTCTCGTACACGGACAATCAGTATCAATTTCTGTTATGACATGACCTCTTGGTTTTTCGTCAGGGAGCGTCCCGCAAATACCAACATATGACACGAAAATAACTGTTAGATTTCATCCTAGAAAACTCCACATACGGAGGAAGGAAATATGCCACGTGACTGATTTGTTCTTCACCGAAAGATCGCCGAAAGTGATACTCAGTAGAAAAGACCGAAATAAGTTTGGAACGCGAAAAATTGGATGAATCAGTCTGTTTCACAGAAATCAAATTATTTCAATCAAAATTACATGTATTGTACATGAAAAATATAAATAGATAAATAAAGAAAAGAATATGAATATGTATTTAGCCCTCTCATATTTGGTAAAAACCATGACGAAGGAGAGCTAGTTTCGCTCGTCCGAAATGCCGCCCACGTTTGTACATTTTTCTTCCACAACGTTTATTTTTAAAAAACCGGAAGATTACTTCTCAATGGTAAGCGACACTAAGACTGTAATTGTAAATTTCATGATTCCGCTAAAATGCGCGATAATTTTGTAACTTACATCACTCTGGAGCCTGTAAATCCTTAACAAGAATTCTAGGTGAGGCTATCATTCCGAGGTCGGGCCTACCCTGAGGTCACTTTGGAAAAAAAAAACCGAAAAAATATCTGGCTTGGAAAAAGTTAATATTCTCTCTTTGTCATGTCACGGGTACTAATTTCCCCAGAGGAAATTGGAGATTAATGAGGGTGTAGATTATCTTTTAAGCAGTTGGCCATACATCGGAAGGCTTTCTGGTAAAGACCTGTTTTCTTTCGCTTCGACTTTCAATCTATCTATCAACTTGATAGTTAGACAGGAAAAACTTAGGTGAGCGGTCTTTTTGCTCGCACAAATGTGCTCACCTCGAGCAGATTTCGAATTCTAACCTAGCTATCAACAACCACAAGCTTGCAAACTCCTACAACACGTGATTTTTACAGCAGGGCTGAATGAATTGCCTTCGAAGTTTCGTTTATACTAATTCAAGATTATATGGTAAGCTATTAGCATGTACCGTCAAAAAGTTGCATTTGTATCAAATTATTCAGATCATCTATTTTTCTTAAAGCCAGTCTTAAAATAGAATAGAATAGTTCTCATAAGAAATTTATAAATATATATTTTTCAAAGAGTAGCAAACTCCCTCTTACACTGAATTGTTTCTAAGTCACTGAGTTTAGACTGAGTTATACATGGACAGAAGCATATGTTTATGGAACATGCTAAAAGCACGCGTTTACTGGGCGGAGTGAAGGCCGAACGCATTCCTAGAAAAGCCGATGGGAATTAAGATTCTCTGCTCAGCCTGTTTCACTTTCATAAGCAAAGTAACACGCTTCGTGATCAGTGATTCCGGTCCTCAATTCGACCCTCAGGGCTTGGGTATAATTGTCTTAGGGTTCCTAGGCGTAAGAGGGTTGATTTGGGAAGAAAAAAAAACCTGATACGAGAACGCATAGCTCATGCGGCGGTCCGTGGACATTTTCTGACGCGGAACACAGGTCGAAGCAACTGTCGTAATTCTTCATTTAAAAGATTTTGTAATTGGCCGGCTTCTGAACGGTGACGCAATCATAGCGCTGTTGAACGATTATCTCACAATATAAATTGGGACACGAAATGAAAGGGACCGCAAACCGGAGATGTGACATCTCAGCTGAATCAAAGTATTTATTCCATTGAGCTAAAAATGCCTCTCCAAATAGGAAGTTGTTATGAGGAGTCATTTGCTTTAAGAAGGGTTAGCGAATTCTTGCAGATTCCGAGACAATAATAAACAATTCCGCTTAACAGCTAAGAGTGCTGCAGGGTTTCACAACAATGAGAGGAAAGTGCAATGTTACAATCACTGTTCCCTACTTTGCATTCGCCGGCTTTTGCCGGATGATATATCATCGACAGATCCAACATCGGAATATTTTTAATCGGTTGCGATTGTGCGGTATTCGGTCTTTTCCGCGAACTAGTCATAACACGTCGGCTTATCGATCCGAGTTTTCAGCGAAATGGCAGTCGGCGAATCGACGGTAAATCGATCGTAAACAGACTTTGGAGGCCTAACATAGACGCTTCTACTTCTCGTTAGTTTTTGAGAGCGACCCTCGATCATAAGACAAATTTTGCACTTTTAGAGCTCTGACAGAGCGCGAGGCTTTGATTTCCTTTTGAGACCGCAATAAAACTTAATACAAATAGAAGACTGAAAACTCACTGCAAAAGATAAGAAAATTGAATATGAAGTTTTTGACTCAATACGTTTATTCTACATAACATCTGCACCTCCTTGCAGGTTCAGTAAAACTGACAAGGGCTACTTTTGAGGGAATATATATTCAGTGGATCGTTTGGCTTGGCAGTGGATGAAAGAACGCGGAATAATCTCTATGCGTGTTAAGTCCAAGGTCTAAATCAGTATTTAGTGGCTCATTTGACTTGACAGAGGGCCAAACGAGTTAAACGAGTCGGCTAGTTTGGAGCATGGTTAAAAGTGGCGCTGTATACTGTAATTTAACCGAGTTCCAAGTCAGCTCTGGCTAAGATCTACAAATCGATGAAACCACCAATCTCCCCGAATCTCTTTCGTAATTCTGTCTTCTAAGATGTCATGTATTTCTTTATAAGCTAGTTGAGGGATTTGAGAGTTACATAGGTCAGTAGGTTGGACACCTTTTTTCCGCTGATTAATAAAACTGTTTATGACACCCTTTTGTTGGCTAATGCATTGAAAAATTATAAATGGTGGTTACGGTATGTTTTTCCAAAGCCCCATTTATATAATCTGGGTACCCGAGACAGCCTTCCCCCCGAGGTATCCTGGGCGAGCTAACTTTTCACTTATTTTATTTCAAAAAAAAAGTCGTGTAAGTTATAGCCTTGGGTAGATCATGTTTTTGTTTATACATGGAAATAGGAAAAGGTGGTTTGCCAAAACCATATTAAATAAAAAACCATGACATAAAATTTCATCCTGCAAAAAAGTTATTTCGCATGGAGTTCTCTATAACAAAGCAATCGTTATATTAAACATAGTTCGCGCAGTTTCCTGGTTTGAATTATTAAGGACGTTAATGCGATGTACATTTTAGGCACGAAGATAATATTTTCTTAAATTGTTTGTAAACTTATAAATTTCATATTGATTTCACTGAGTCTCTTAATGAAATTGGCTCCTTTTTTTTAGAAGAATTGAAGCTAAGAAAGTATAAACATTTCTGTTTACCTCTGCGGAAGATATGTAGCATAGTTTGAAAAACTTAAAAATATTCAAATTTTCAAATGCCAGCGCTGTGTTATTTTGTTGCCATTGAAAACGCAAAAATTGCCCTTTTGAACTGCAACATTTCATTACGATGATTACCAAGAAAGATTTGAAATAAGCTTTTCTGCCATTTATCACATTTTTTTTTCCTTTTTCTTATCATATTTATAATGCTGAATTTGCTGAAAAATCTTCGGCTTCATTAAACCCGTAACAACATAGTAGCTGCTAAAATTCCTAAAGAAGTTGCAGCGACGCGACTTAACACAAAGTTCTTAGAAACTTTAAGGTCAAGCAAAGACTGATTCATTGTTTGTGAAGATCTGTCTTGGATTAGTCCAATTGTCCAGTGATAAAGAAACTAGTTATTCATCGGATTGTCATGGGATTAGAACATTGAATTGACGCACAATTCATCGAAAGATTTCTTTGTATAAACTTTAAACAAAATGCCGAAAGAAAATGAGTCTGTTCATGTCTTTTGTAGCTAAAAAAAGGCGATGACAAAATTCATATGGATGAAAACTGGGAAGGCTTTTTTTATGCGATCATTTCGCATCCTCGTTTTCTTTGTAATAGAGATAATAATTCCTCTTTCGAGTTACTGAGTAAAGAATTAGAAAATGTAAAGTACTCAACGGGAAATTTACCGTCTGATGATCAAAACAACATGGCTTACGAAAGTAAAAGAACTTGCATTAGCACTTTTTGGAAAATGTTGCCGATGAAACATCCAATTTTTGGAAGTACTACGAGTTAAGTGTAAACGAAAAATGATCGTATAAAGTCTTCATTACGTGTACACGCACAAGTTAGAGCTGCTTTCAGAACAATAACATTCCCAGCTCTATTCAACAAGTTTCAAAACACTGACTTCGCGAAATAAAGTCACGACTGATGAAAATTGTTTTAACAGCAAAAACTTAAAACCAGCCGCTTACCTTGAGCAGAATTCTTTTTACAAGAGCAGCTTGGACCAACTTTGCCAAGAATGATTAAAACAACCATGAGGAGTGATACGAGCGAAACTATCAAAATGAGAAATAAGATCAACCGACTCAGCAAGGAATCTCCACCGATGTCGGCTTCGTTGTAATCCACCCCTTCTTCTTCTGGTTCTGTCGGTTTTCTCAGTTCTGTTGGCTCATATAACTCATTGCGCTTCCTTCGAGCGCCCCTATTTATCGATTGCACCTCTAAGAGTCGAGTTGGGTCTTCATATTGGTGAGAAAGATCGCCGCAATTCTCATACGCAGGATTTTGATAGCTGCCTTTAAAAGAACTCAGCTCCTGACCCCCAGAGCCATCTTCTACGCTGTCCACAGCATACGGACTGAATGCTCGAGGTTTTGGCCGATTACTATCATTTTGAGCCATGTTCTGAAATTTAGAAAAGTCTTCTGCTGAAGACATACACAAGCTAAGCGGCTGTATAAATCTGAAAGTATTACGCCGAAACTTTTAAGGATGAATGAACAAGTGACTATGCAAATATTTGACGGAATGTTAACAAGACCGAAGAGGCACTGGATTGGTCCCTTCGATTGGTGGGGTTTGTCTCGCCCTGATATCGTAATGAAGCGTATTGTTCAAACCTCGGGGGTAGAACAAAAGATTCATTTAGTAAAGATATAGCAATCTCCTGAATTAGAAAAAAGTCTTCCTGTAGAAGATTTTTTTTTTATGGAAGTTATGACAGTCAGAGATCCGTGACTGTAATGTAACGATAGAAACCCCGATTTTAATCGCTTGTCGACCCGTGACATTTTGAGTGATCTAGGGGAAAACAATATTTCTCCTTCGCAAAATCTATGGCAATAACTTGTCACATACTTGACTGAAAATATAGCGCCAAAAACTGCACAAGTTGTACAGTTCTTAAAATCAGAATTTTCCTTCTTGCCTAACGTGGCTTTGCTGTGATGTTTTGTGACAGCCCTTACATGTTACCAGTTATTATGACGTTCAAAACGTTTAATACATGTTAGCGACCAGATCAAGGTATGGCTACACCGCAAGGCACGCAAACTCCTCTACGTAAAACAATTATTGGGCAGTTTTCCGTTTCCATTGAGGTCCAAAGTTTTTATCTCTCTTTCTCCAGAGATCGCTGACTCTTAATCTATCGCACCTTTCGGCAGGGAAACAAACTTTAAATATCTACTATCAATGCAACAACCCGGTGCTTATTCTACTGTACATTATGATCTGGCTTGTCAACACGTTATTTACTATATCTTTTGTCTAAGATATTTTATCTTATCTTAAGCCTTTGTAATGTATTAGGATCCCAATCAATGCATTTAGGGACTGTAACTCAGCACATGCAGTTGACATTGGTCCGTGTTGTGAGCTCCAAATATCACAGCCATGATGGTTTTTATCTGTCTTTTCTTTCCAGTTGTTGTAAATTGTTGTAAAATATATGTAATAATGAATAAAGATAATTAAAATGGCTTTGTAAACTAAATTCATAACGTGAAGTGCGCGAAGTGAAACCGTGGAAAACAAATGGGGAGGGGAGGGGAGGGGAAGGAACGAAATCAAGATTATGAAAAGCGAAATCGCGCGAGTGTAACACTCGTCAACTTCGAATACTTTTGGCTCACATTTCTCTAAGAAACGAGTGATGAGCTGAAGTTCTTATCACGATAAAACCGGTGTCAGCTTGGCAAACCTAACATTTAAAAGTCTTCTTTAAATTGCTTTGAACGAGCACTGTTCGTTCACTAATTTTTCCTTCTTTCAGAACTGCCCCGGCCAAAATATCCTGCCTGTTTATGCTTGCGTAGCTGTCATTCTTCTCAATTTTAATTTTATTGGAATCATTGAAGGGGTGTACGTTTCTTAAGAACCTGCGGTGCTTCGTTGATGGGGGGCATGACAAGATAATTTGGTTTGATCAACTGAGTTGATAATATTCATTGACAATCTTGCAGAGTTTCTAAAGCTTAAGTCAGTGTAAAAACAAAAAGCGTTATCTTTCCAACGTGAAATAATACTGTTTATTAGATTGCAGCAGTAGTGCCAGGTTGAAACTAAAAACATAAATAAGATTTAATTTAACTAATTACGATAAACAAACTACAAACAAAAAATGAAAACAAACGAAGGAAAACGGAAAAAAATACCTTCATTGATAACACCTAATATATATCACTGCAAAATCGACAGAGAACTACACCAAGCGGTAAACTAAGAGAATACCAGGTAAACTTGAGGTAAACTGACTGAAGAAGTGATAATGCGTAAAAGAAACTGGCTTTAAATACAAGAGGACTACGAAATAACGTGCGATAAGGTGTAACTGACGAAGAAAAACTATTAAAATGCAGTTTCCTTTTGCTACGTCACACACCAGCTGATCCTTATTGAGTTATTGAGTATGATAAAAGCTTGCCGGCTTTTACTGCCATTGGTTGTGTATGTGTAGCGCGCTCACTGAAATCAAAACACTGAGGGCGAAAGAAGAAAGATTTTTTGATTTTTGCCGGGTCGGAACCTAGTGTAGCTGTTATTGACCCTAAATTCAGCATGGAAAGTGACAGCAGTCATGGAGGCTGTCACAACATGCTATGCAGAAAGGAAAAGCAAAGGTTAGGGGATGAAATAGAGTCCCTCAAGAAAGAAAAAATTAGCAGAATATACTGATTAGTTGAGCAAACAGATATATATATATATATATATATATATATATACACACGATATATACAATATACCACAAAATCTTGCTTAAAGAGTTTTTATGTATACAAGTCCGTGACAGGTTTTGAGTAGTCTTAATAACAGGAGAACATATATCCAGGGCTTACAAGCATTAAAAAAAGAGAGTGGTAAGAAAGAGCAGTTGTGAAGACCTGCATTAGCACTATCCAAGTACATCTGTATTTACTGATGTTTTTGGACATTGATGCATCAAAATAAATCAAAAGTTACAGTAGTTGACAGATATTATTTGCTGATAAGATGACACCTGATTTTAAGAAAAATTATAATAATAATTTTGTCTATGTTTTTTTTTTAATTTGACAGTGGCAAAAGAATTAACTCCAAATCCAGGAGAGATGTATAATTAGGATAAGGATATCGTGAGGTGTGTAAAAGTACCCAAACAAGAGGCACTTAATAGGAAGGTAAATATTCTATATAGATATGCCTCTAACTTATAGCCAATAATAACAGCAACTGACAAAACTAAAGGCAAATAAAGAAAAAACCCTCCCCTTTGGCCTGCTCCAATATTGCTTTTTTAATTACCTAGTCAATGTGCATCTGTAGTGTTTGTCATCCATCATTTGCATCATGTAGTCATATTAAAATTGTAATTGTTTTCCTTTCACAGTGGGAAGAAATAAGCAGGTTGCGTGCGGCACAAAAAGATGCCAAATTTAAGTGTATTTTATTTCCTTGCTACGTCAGAGCAAAGGCAAAGAAGAAAAGAGAGAAGGGCTGCCATGCAGACTGATCAATTAAGTATGCAAAATCTAGCAACTGACTGACACCACTTATGAGTAACATTCCAAATAATTATTGACATGTGTATTTGTCAAAATCTCTCTTTGCTTTCTAATTACACTCATCGCAGACTTGACTTATTTGAAAATAAAATAAAACTGTTTTAAACGAACGAATAGTTATTGTGCAGTTTAAATTTGTGATACCTCTGGGATGTGGCTGTGCGTGATGTGAATATCTCACATTTAATGTGTCTGCAAGCCTCATGAAGGGTACTATAGCAAAGTGATGGCAGGCATAACCTCCTAAATCTACCGAGCATTGGCAGCCATGCATGGACAGCTATTTTAGCCTTGTTAGGTCTTATCAGTTAGGCGTAAGGCTCAAGTTCCATATCAACCAGCTATCTACATTACACTGAGTTTGTTTTATCGCCTTGCTACTTTTCCTCTATCTCATTCCTAGTTTTACACTATCTTCCTGCTAGCTGATAATCCCACCTGATTCTTAACTAGTTCTCAGCTATCTGATTTCGAGCTCAATGCTATTTTGATTCTAGTTAATTGCTGTCTACAGGAGAATAGTTTCTTATTATTTTGATCTATATTATCTAATTTCTAGTTTATCTCTGTCTTATATCTAATTAATGTTGCTGCAAATACCTAATCTCTATTTCATATCCAGCTGAAAACTCACTTATTAGAGTATCAAATGCTTGTTTAACCTTATCTAATGCCTATCTTAATACTCACTGCAATAGTTATTTCACAAACTTATTTTTTGGATAAAATTTAAATAGAGCTACCCGCATGGTTCCAAATAACCAGTTATTGGATAGTGATAAGCTAGCTTTGAGATAGGAATTAGGATTCAGTGATTACACAAGGGACCAAGCTAGGAAATAGCTAGTCGAAAGGTAGTTTTTAGATAGTACAGTCAACTAGTTTTATGACAGCTAAAATAAAGTGTCCAATTTTGGAAGGGTCATAATCAGAGTCGTTAAAAAAATTGACCGTTCTGATTTTTTTTTTCTTCCGAGCTTTTGACTCTGCTTGCAACTCCGCTTTCAATATTCACCGGGACCCAGTTGTATAAAGGGCGGATAACGCTATCCAACGGATAAATCGCTATCCAGCGGATAAGTGATAAAAAACGTATAGCGTTATCCACCGGATAGAGTTTTATCCAGTAGATAGCGCTATCCAACCTTCGAACAACCGGGACCAGGTCGGAAAGAAGTCTCCTACCCATCCACGGTTAAGCCAGACTTCCACGTACCCAGACTTCCACGGCCGAGCGGTTGCAAGCTCTAAGTTCAGTTACAGTTACACGGTAGGATCTGAGTACGAGATTAGGTCAGAAGCGCTCTTACGAATCCGTCTACAATTCCGACTCCGTCTCCGTTGTCAGGAGAACCAGCCTAAGGCTGTGGAGACATGATTCATACAATAGATTTTTATACAACGAAACCAAACCTTACTGATCCACAGTTCCCCGCCCTTATAACCCGGCCATCACCACCGCGTCATAGTGAGTGAGTCATAGTCATCAAGGTGTCTTTCCCAAGAACACAACACTTACAACTTCTTTCCCAGGGCTTCCCGGCTAATCCCTTAAAATTGCGAAAGAGTAGATATTTCAGATTTTTGTTATCTATCTGGGATAATTTGATTGCCAGAACCCTTTTAGTTCCGGTTTTATCATGGAGGTGCTTTTTCGGAGATTTTAAATCCGGAATTTTAAGCGAGAATGTTTTATCTGATTACATTACACACTTGCAATCATGAATATGAAAGCGATCTTCGCAGTAATGTTTACACTTGCAATCAGTTATAATTTTTCAGAAAACTCCCGACCATTGGACAAGAGTCTTAAGTTTGGGCAAAACCCAAAGTCATTACACCGATGTCAGTTAAATTGGGGCGAAAATTGCTCGTAAAGAATGCATCAGCAAATTAAGTTAAAACTGACATAGGTCTGATCTATACCGCATTCCTTTCCTCAGAAGGTGAATTTGTGTTATAACTCTGATGAACACCGAACTGGATATTGCAAACGCTGGAGGAAAGTAAGACGCGATAGAATCTTTTAATCATCGGTTTGACAACTCGAGACATAAGGCGTAATGGAGACAGAACAGCACCTCGTTGGAGTAAATTTCTATTTATCTACTGCGGCCTTCAGAAAATGGCTTTGCTCAGGAGATTGGAGACTGGTTTCTTGTTTCAGTCAAGTCTGTATTGCGCGTTTGACTGGATCAGGAGCTTCCACCGTGCGGGAGGTGAAACTCACTGGGTAAATAAACGCGTGTTTTCGCGGTAGTCTGCTCTCGGTATTAAAATAAAAGATCTGGTCCAAGTGTAAAAACAAGTTGCACGAGGGAGAGACGTAATGATGCTCATCATCTGAGCACTGAAATGCGGAAGTTTCAGTCAAATAAAATACGTTTACATGAAAAAACATTATCCCAGATCCTTCAAGAGAACTTTGAATCGTTAACCTCGATTGAATTTTTGTCAAGCAGCCAATGGGTGTCTCTTTCAACTTTTCTAATCGCGAGATATGTACCTTAGTTCCACATTACAAAAAAATTTATAAAATACAACTGTAACATCTTTTTTTTTCGACTCTTTGCGCTAAAATAGTTGCCAGCCGCGGTTATAACCGTACGTCAAAAAAGGGTTTGTGGGACAATTTCGAGTAGTCGCTTACTTAAGAAGTTTGTTTGAGCGTCAGAGTTCATTCTTTCATCAGCTTTTCCAAGAATTGGCTGCGCAAGAATCTTGAACTGAATTTGCGGTAAACGGTAAATATTTTCCTTGTCTTAGCTTCGCTTGGATGCATTTTCTATTGTATCAACTGAAGTTTCATCAAGGCGTTATTGCTCTCCGACTAGATTCACCGCTTTGTTACCACATGGATTGGAATATTAATATCGTTTACCATATTTAATATCAATTTTTTTGTTCTTAATTTCGAAATTTTTAATCACTTTCCATTTCCTGCCCTTACTTCCTGCCTTCACGGATTTAACTGACAAGCTCTCCGCCAATAAAAATGAAGAATGTATGTATCCGCTGCGTCATCCAGCGTAAACAAATAAGGCATTGATGTTCGCCCACTTATAGTGAGTATTAAAGTAATTCTCGCTAACGAAAAACACTTCAGTTTAAATAAACAAAACAAACGAGCTATGTAATAATTAAAGTTATGGATATTGCGATTTATCAAATGCTATTTTATACAACTAAGGACATGTCTTAAGATGGAAAACATGGTGCAGCGGTCAAGTTGAGCAAAACTCGAGTGGATATCTCTATGATATTTGATTAGGAAACTGATCGATTCCAATTATCTTAAAATGTAAACAAAATTAGACAAAAAAACATCACTTGTTGGATCAGAGCACTTAGTCCATAAGGATATTACCTCGCCATAAAAATTCCATTTCGTCACCTAGTCGCAACGATAAGGGTTGGGACACTTCTATGGTGAGAGGCAAGCTTAATAAAAATTCAGGCAAAATAGGAGGAACAAAACTCGTGAGGTAAATCATTTTGCAGCCTTATTTAAAATTTTTTTTTTAGCCATTGTGCAAAACATTTATGTCTCATTTTCATAGAAAAATTGTAGAGTGAGCAAATAGTTCCATAAACCATCGTTATGATTCCACCGCCGGCAGAGAGTATAAATTCAAACGTTTAAAAAAGTAAGGAATAGTTTCATACGCGTGTATGAAAGGAAATGAGATTGTATCAACGCTAAAAAGCTTCCTGATTGGCGAAACCAAGGGACGATTACAAAAAGAAAGGTAAATTACAAAAGGATTACAGCGGCAGAGAATTCCCAATAATTGTTAGCCTTGATATCAAACAGAATGAAGTCGGGTCGGTTTCATTTAGCACCGATACGTTCATGTGATAATTACATCTCTAAGCTGGTAATCACAGAGAACAAGTGTAACATTATTTGAATAGGTAAAGTACGCGAGTCGATCTTAAGCCGATGTTAATAACTAATTCATTTGCTGTAGCGAAGCGGTATGCTTCAAATCTTCATTCGATAGGTTTTTAGGATTCTTGTGGAAATTAGTTTAACGGTGGAAAACAATATATTAAGTCGATTAGTTAGATTTAATAATGATCAGAGCGGAAAGGAGTGTCTCCTTCTGCAATGTTATCGCGCACCTTGCCTTAGTTTGTTTCGATAGGCCCTTTTTTCTCATTTCTTTACAGTCACACCCACGGCCTAAAAGATCAAAAAAGCGAAAAAATTCAAAAGTACCACATAAGGAGTAACCCTTAAAAACTTGTACTACTTATACCAGCTGCACGCCTTTTCTCTATTTATCATGATATTATGTCTCCGTATACACAAACATTTCTCAACGAATTTGGCAGTTGTAATTGAGATAAGCCCAGAAAACCTTGGCAAAGCAGAACCACCAACAAAATACTTTACCAAATCAATGAAACGTGCTGGCAACATAGGGATAGTCTGTTGAACGAAGTTACCACCACTGAATAAAATGCTGAATTATATGAGGTTTTTACCGCTAAAAAACCTTAGGATTATTTTCAAAAGACAAATGAAATCTCGGTAGCTTTACGCTTTGATCATTGCGGATAATGAAGCAGCTAACCAGCGGATGTGCAAAGCTTTAGACAAACACAGCTTACAGGATTTCATTTGTTGCATCTAACTGTTCATCGAGTCAATCTACGAAGAAATGATCAGGATCTTTTCAATTTGAGAACTTCTCAAATGGTAATATAATATGTCGTTGTTGTTCATCGTGGTGTAAGATAGGAGATGAACTTTATTCGTTTGTCTTTGGATGTTGATAGCGACGTTTCGACTGCAATACTGCTAGTCTTCATCAGGTGATCAGGTCGATTGTTTAAATGTCGCTATTCAGTTGTAGCACGTTGGTTGTTCGATCCTCGTTATTATTCCGGTGGTTAGATGGTGTTCCCTCACAGGTCCACATCAATGGGGTGTTGGTTCTAGGGCGTCTTTAGGTCGCACTAAGTGAGACCTAAGCGTTGTGTTAGACTTGAAAACGGTCCGTATGCCTTGATGTTGTAGGCAGCGGCGAAGAACCTTTACTGTTTGAAAACACCCTTTATGTAAGGGAGAACAGCAGTAGATTTAAATTCCTACGAAGCTTCTTTGTAGGCTGTTACTCTTGTTTTCTATGCGAGATTTCGCACAAACGAAGAAGGATAACCATCAGAAATAAATGCTGATTGTCACCTCAGAAGATTACCCAAGTGACTGAACGGACAATTCGAACGCACGCAGTGATCTTTATTAATTTTAGATGATAGCGCTAAGATGTAATTTTGCTTGATGGAAGTAGCGGTTGAGGTAGTGTGTGTTTGGTTCCAACTAAAAGAAAATGTAACAGAAACTAAACTAAGAAAAATGCGTTGCAAAATATAACATTAACCTTACTAAAAATGAAGCGATCGCACGGAAAACTGAATACAAGAACTACACCAATAATACATACAAAAGATAAACAACTTGAATGTTAAAGAAATAAAGATTTACTTTGGTCTAGCTCCTAACGGTAGCAAATAGCTTGTAGCGATTATCTAGCAGCGATGATTTAGTGGCGATGACTGAAATAGAATCTTTACACGTGTACTTAAATGGGAATTAATCGGATATTACAAACTTATTGTGTAATAATCATTAAAGACTTAATGATAGAAATGAACCGGAACAAAAACGATAATAAAGTGTGTATTAACTAAGTGTTTCGAAACTAACACAGATGACAAGTGTTTCTTTTCCCCGGAGATAACTGACGGTTTCGTTTTGAGGTGTTTGGCTAGGTTGTATAGACATTTAACAATACCACGTTCCACTGACTGAGGATGATATAAATCAAGGGCTAGGCACTGGTTAGTGTGGATTGACTTTCTGTAGACAATAGTGGTGAAAAGAACGTCTGAGGCCCTTATAACTGATGTGTCGAGAAAAGGAATGGTTTTATCTTTCTCGATTTCCATGATGAAACGAACAGTAGGCTGTTGAATGTGAACGTTTATATATTATATATATAAAAAGCGAAAATCGTTTACGAATAACTGACCCTCGTAATAGCTAATGTTGCTCTTGACAGCAGCTAACGTTGATAAACAGCAATCTTTCTCGTTTACGAAGTCTTTTTAACTCACGGTGAAGAGCAGTTGGTATTCTCTTGTGAAGAGTTAGAAATGGTGTTGGGGGGGGGGGGGGGGGGACCGGTGGGGATATTAGTCGTCGTTAACAGAGTGTAAAAAGGGACTGTAGAAAATTGACAGCCAACTAACTATCAATGATTGGGAAAAAAACTTAGCCTCGAAAATAGTGTTGTATTTAATCGGATATTACAAGGACAGTGACTGCAAATAGTTAGCAACATGACTTTCGCAGAATTTCTCACTACTTTAGAAGGAAACTCTGCACACGCTGGTTCTACAGACTTGGACTGTATACTTCATAATACAAAATTACACGTTCTGTTTTACGACCTAACTCACCCCATCTTTTTTGAGTTACAAAAATGCTATGTTTTATTAACTACGGATACACACACCCAGATACGTAAGTCCGGAGTGGTAAGATAATTTAAGCTAACTTGACAAAGTTCCAGTTTTGTTTTACACATTCTTCAATGATTCGTGGCCGCTAATTTCCTGTTACATCGGCTTGCTCGACAATCATAGTGTTAATCTACGCATGCAGTTTTACTAGCAACTATTTGATTAAATATATCATTGTTTAATTTGTGAAGGCTCGATCACACGATGCCGGTTAATACTTCCTTTGACATTCCACAAATCGATGTTAGCGACAAGAAATAATAGCTTACTTAATCAACTACTAAATACCGAAACAGAATACTTTCTTATGAGCACGTGCAAACTTTTCACGACAATGACTGTCAAAAAGATCCGCGCGTCGTTCTGGAATGCGAGCAAAATTTGTTTCCCATACTGGAATTATGCACAGGGGTATGGACTTCATCAGCTAATCATGCAGCTTTTTTTTAAACCTCAAAGCTGATAAGTCGCGCGCATAACAGAACGTGTAGTGTTGATTAGTGAAGAATTACGTCAGATTTGAGCGCGAGTACACAGTTCAAGATTGTTGAACCAGCGCGCATGGATCTTCTCCCACAATCGGGGAATTTTGCAAAGATTTAGGATTAATTTAAATTAAAACCATACAATTTCACGAGCTAACAATTTGTTCATAAGCAATGAACGCGCGCCAACCCATGATGCACGTGGAAAGTTTGGTGAACCTGAAAACGGCGTAAGAGTTTATAAAGGCGTAGCCGTGAGCGGCTTACGATTTTTGAGCGCTCTGAGAAACTTCCCAAGAGCTTAAAAAAAGCACAGAAAAATGCTTTGTAAACTCTTCAACGCTTTACCCTAGATCTAAATCTTATGTAAATGAAACTCCCTATTCTACGCCTTTTCCTGAACAACCTTAAGCGTGCGCAGTGAGGGAAGGCGAAGCACACTTTTGACTGTGCAAATTTACCGCCTTGTTATGATACCTTTTGTTTCTGGATGGCTCTCCTGCTATCTCTCTGTTGAGTAATTAGGTCGAGTCTTCCTATGAAACAAAATAAAAAATTCATCTTACACGTGTTTTAGTTTTTTCAAGACCAAAACGTATTCTTCCTCTCACTGAATTGGACTTCATACGGCTAAGCAACTGTATGAATTCCCGCGGAGACACGCTGTAACTAAAAACTTCTCACCAATGGATAAAAAAAATTGTCTGAGGACTAGTCTCATTAAATCGCTTGTTTACTTCTCGTTTATTTATTTTTTAGAGACACGCTGTAAATGAACTGCTTACCAATGGATAAAAAGATTGTCTGAAGAATGGTCTCATTATTTCGCTTGTTTACTTCTCTTTTATTTAGTTTTTTGGTTAGTTCTGCATTCTAGTGTTTTGTTATGTGCACTGGAATTTTTCCGGTTCGTGCAATTTTGTTCGTGACCTAGGTTAAATGTTCCCAGATCCAATAACATTCGTCAGTACTTAAATAAATTGACATGTACACGATAATCACGTAATCAAACAAGTTAAACTGATTGCGGTCATATGGTTGCGGTCAAGAACAATAGAAGTAACACGATTTGAGTTGGCGTTTGTTTACCAACCACATATTTTTCTTATATAAGGCAAGGAAAGCTTTAGAGAAAGGCAAAGCAGACACCGCTTGAGTGGCGAGAAGATCATTCTGAAAAAGATACCGCGCCAACAGGAAAGGACAGGTGATAGCCAATCAACTGTTTTTAACATCACAGTGAATGAAATCCCTTCGCAACTTGTTGACTCACGTCTAACTTGAAAGAAATTCTTCAATATCACTGAGTCGCATTCGAACTGACAATCACGTTAGGAAACGTTGCAAAGGCACAAAGATTTGGATCCTAGCCGCGCAACCAGAACATGTCTTCTCAAAGTTTGAAAGAGCAGACAACGAAGAGGTCATCTATTGGAGAGAAGTTTCATGCCAAATTAAGTAACGGGAATCAAGTGTTCCCTACCCTGACTGAGACAAATGAGGAACAGATACCCTATTCACAATTAACGTTTGGAGTGGACGAAACAAAATCCCCATGGGCAGAGGCCGGAGCGTCAGAAGAGCATCATGGAAGTATTGCATCAATACTTCCCCGAAAGCGACGCAGGTTTTTGAGCGAGTCAAACATGATGCGAATTCTAATTGCTGCAGCCCTAATCCTTTCCGTCGCCAATCTCTTCTTAACAGTTGCGCTCACCAGAAGAGAAGAGAAAGGTTGCACTTGCCAAAAAGACAGTGCCAAGGAGTTTAGTGGTAAGAATTATAAATTAGCTTAAGAAATCTTTGTTTAGTTAACATTTAGTTATCCTTTTAGGCCTGTGCACAGACGCTATCATGAAAAAATAATTAAGCCCTCGAGTTGTTAAAAGACAATATTGTTTTTTATCCAAACACTTCCAGGGGCGGCGCACGCAATTCCTGAGCTACTTAACGCACGGCAGTGTACTTCCATTGTTCCCGAATAATTTATCTTGTTCCTCATGCTGTGCAAGCTAATAAGTAAAATTGTTAGTTTTGTTTTCTTCTGGTCAAAGCTCGTTACTGAAAATATCAAATCTCTTTACATTTCGGTATTCATGGCAGTGTTCCAGTGGCGATAGATTATCCCCGGCCTCACCAATTTTTTCTACCAAATTGATTGTTTCATTAAGTTTAAGAGCGATAAACCTGTAATAACAGACTTATCAACCACTAAATCAAATTTTCCTCTCAATCATTTGCGGGTTTTTATTTTACTCGAAATAAACCGATGCCTTCTTTAAGGTTACTATCGCGGAAATTGCGCACAATCGATTTTTACAACTAACAATTCATTCCCAAAGTTTCAGCTTTAAATGATATTAAAGCTCGATCAACTTAGTTTTATTTTTTCAACCTACGTGTTGTGAAAAAAAGCCCAACCTCGGTCAACTCAGTCAACTTCAAAATAAAAAAAAAGACTGTTTGTGTCAGACATGCAATCTTGATTTAAAATAATTGAGCATGAAATCATCTAATGTGCCCAACAGTAGAAGGTTTTTTAGTATCACACGCTCACGGTTCTTCGAATTCTCACTTTACTTTTTTATTCCTTTCTTTCTTCAATTTCGAGTAAAATGAACCACTTATTAGGGGCTTCATCTTACACGGCTTAATGGTCCGGCATTTCGTAACCTCTAGAGTGCAGAGTAAGTACACTTTCCCTCTGTTATTCAGCTTTCCATCTAGGATAGTTTTTCGAAAATTCAGACCAATGCAGAGATGTTAACTCTTGACGTAACAACCAAAAAACACAACTTATGCAAACATGCTTCTTTATGCGGGATGAGAGAGGCACGCTATTTCCGCGAACCAAATCAGGCTCAGTTGACCACAGAAAAATAGCACACAAATGCTTTCCTCTTGCTAACTGGTTAGCAAGGCCACCATTCTGATAAAGACTCGACCTTTGAAGGCCTTAGTTGGCAGATAAGGAGTTTAGTCCAACTTGTAACCTGTAATTAACAACGGTGATAAAAATTTGTTTAAATATTTGCTGTGTGTCTTTCTGTGCACATGTAGGAATGCGAAGGCCCCTACATAGAACAAATAATCTAAGCAATTGTTTCTTTTGACGGACAATGGAATACACTTGAACTGCCACCTCCAACACACGTTAGTTTGTTAGCTGAGATTGGATCACGTACGAAACGGCGTTATGCAGATCTAAACATGGACGTTTCCTGCTGTCGAAATGCATGTGGAAAAAAGAAAATTCTCAGAAAAATAGCGAAGACCGAAATGTAGTTTAGCTTACATTACTTTATTTAACAGTTCGCTGAAAGATTCTGTCATGAGTTCGGTTGCTCTGATCAATATTGGAAAATTTCTATGCATACATAAACATCTTAAACATTTGGGCAGAAATAGCCTTGCTCAACAGGAATGGAATGCTGTTTTGATACTTTCTAGTAGAATGAGAGTTCATGAAGGTAACCTAAAATGCAGTTTTTTTTTATTATGAGATTTGAACATCACAGCTACAGTTCCAGGCATGCCAAATCATTTTAAACGTAATGGAATTTACTAGATTGAAATCAGTAATTCCGATTCGAATAGAAGTTTATCCCACCATCCCGAAATGCGTTCATGCTAGGATTAAAATTGGACATTAGTACCAAGCGTACCTAAGTATATAATGATTTTTTTTTTCGCGTGATGAAAAAGTATAAGACGCAAGAAAAGGAATTTAGTTCAGTTAATTTTGATTTAAATGAAATCTCACCAAAGTGTCCTAACAAGCTAGGCGTTTCTCAGTGCTCTTTCATCAGAATTACTGTGTTGTTACGCACCTTGAAGACAACAGAATATTAAAAAATGTTGGTTTTTTTCAAAGCTAAGAACCACCAGTTCAAATAATTTCGATGACAAGTTCACCAAAGGATGATAAATTCTTCTAGGTTCCCTCATTGGAATTGTTAAGTATTAACGTGGCTATAGATTTATCATGAAAAGCATTTTGAAATAAAGTAGAAACTGCTTATAAACAGATTCCTGTCGCACATATGAAATCTAGCTGTCATGATTTCGATTCAAAACTTACAGAAACATACTTTGGTTGGTTTGTGCCCTCTTATCAACGCTGTGCAAAAATTGTTTCGAGAACTAAGTCAGGGCTTCTTTTTAAAACGTGTAAATTTTTGCAGTGGAGTTGAATAGTTCTACGCATATAATTAAAAGAACAGACAGAAGAAACATAAGATTCTCAAAACGATCTTGAGAGGTCTTTCTGCTTTGTCAATGAAAGAGTGAAAAGAACCAAGACAGCAATTCACGCGGGCATTATCACGCTCAACACGCAAAGGAGGCAGACTCGTAGAGGGGTGGGGGCATAATAGCGGCGGCTTTGTCATTGTTTGAATAAAAAGCGTAATCTTAAAAACAGCTCTTTCCTTGGACACATAACACCCTCGGTTTCCTATGGCCGGCTGCTAAATTTTCTAATGTTTGAAATTTAAGTAAGACAATGACGACTAAACAAAACACAGAATCTCTAGAGTGAAACCAGATGTGACAGAAAAAACCCAAAATTTATCAGACCGTTCTCTGTATCGTCAGACAAAACTAATCTTTTACTTTTGAAAATAGGTGAAATCGAGTGAGCTTTGCACACTTTTCTGGCCTTATCTTATTCTAGATATTGCCTATGAGAAGACATGGATCGTCCTCACGTCAAACAAAAAGTCATAAAAAAATATGCTTTGCATGGGATCTGAGTTGAGCTCGGCATTTGAAGAATCGCCACTTTTGTTTCAAGTAGTTTAAAAAACCAAAAAAAAAATGGAATACTACTGATTAAAAAAGTTAAAACTTCCTTTGACAAAATAAAATCAGTAAAGCTGGTCAAAACATCTTTTTCCGAAAGAAGGTCCGAAATTCATTTTGTAAGACAATTAGTAATTAATAGAGGGTTAAATTTCACTATGATGGCGCGCCAAGGTTGTCACTTAATGCATATAAGCTTATTCGCTGCTTTAAAACCGCTAACCACTAGATTGCGAAAGAAGAGAATTCGTGTCTCTCTACAACAATCTAGCAAGTAGAACCTTCTTTGAATAAAGTGACCTCGATTGTAGTATTGACCGTAATATCAAATAAGTTTGAAAAACGCCGGCCCGCACCTTATTTGAAAGCTCAAGACAACGGAGACTTACGAATTTCCAATACAAGGACACTAAAAAGGGCGTGAAACGCCAAGTCCATTGTTGCAAAAAAATAAAAAGGGAAGATCGTAAAATTAGTCCTGTCGCGCCCCATAAATCTGTGACATGGCTTAGCAAGGTACATCTCCTTTCCATTCGTGAATAAACGTAATCTGTTGAACCCTGTCTAAGATCTAATCTGCTTCATTCTTTTAATTTCAAGGTCCAGAAAAATTAAAAGGCGAAGGCAACAACCAAAACACCACCAACGAGGTAAGATATCTTTAACTCAAAGTCTTTTTTTTTCCTCATCACGTTGAAAGTGTGTTTACTTATTTGTTTGTTTTATCATTAATGGATAGTTATGCTGGAAAACAAAACGTATCCCTAAGACTTAGAACAAGCCAAGACTTGAAAATTCTAAGTCGATAGTCTGAGGAAGGTCATGTTCAAATGGAATGTTAAAAACTGAAAAAAAAAAAATTATGGACTTTATCCTATTGGCATAACGGTGTCCTTATCCTCTCTTGCAATTTACCTGAGCAAAGAAGAGAATTAGGAATAATCGATCTATTTGTTGCGTGTGATCCTTCATGAAAAGGTCAAATTGGTGACCTACTAAATTTTAACAAACTGATCAAAAGAAAAATAGCAACAAGATCAAAACATGGGTGTTGTAATTTCCTTTGGGAGGATAACACCGGAATAGAAAAGCCCCCGGAAGCCGGGCCACCCGGACCTCCCGGTCCCCCTGGACCACCCGGACCTCCAGGAGAGCCTGGCCCGCAAGGCGGAAAAGGCGATACTGGAGTACAAGGGCCCCGAGGACCACCAGGAATTGGTGCCCCTGGCCCAGTGGGTGCTCCAGGGCCCAGGGGTTATAATGGTACTCAAGGAACAGTCGGACCTTCAGGTGTTAACGGCAAACAGGGCCCACCAGGTCCTCAAGGGCCAATGGGACCCATGGGCTTTAATGGCTCTCAAGGATTACCTGGGCCAGCAGGCTTGGAAGGCCCCAGAGGACCGCCCGGTGTCAACGCGACGCAAGCTGAAGGAGGAGGTATCGCCGGACCACCGGGTCCTCCAGGTCCACAGGGAATTCCTGGGCCTGGAAATATGAGCCTTTGTCAGTACAAGAATAAGAAGGAAGTCGCCCAGACACCCGGGGCGTCAGCTAGTTCAAAAGTTATTCTGCGGGAAGATGAACACCCGGTATGAGATAGAATTTGAAATAAACGTTTTAACAGTTCCATTCATGTTTTTAAGGATATCATTGTATATGATGTTTACACATTACTTAATTTCCATGCCTCAGTTTATTTTTTAATAGTAGTAATCAAAGTAAGCACTCCTACTAAAATTCTAGATTTGAGTTTCGTACCGAATCTTGAACCTAAATCAGTAAATTTTTAGTGCAACCCAAACTATTATTTCTTTGCTCAAGGCTAAACGTATTTATTTTCTAAAATGCTTTTTTGTCTTAGGGGATGAAGATTGTTGCAGCTACTTGTTCAACGCACAATGCTGCAGAGTACGTCTTTGGTATAAGAATTGACCCCACAACAGGAACCATTGCGTACAATTGTCACTGTAAAGGAAAATCACAACTGTTTCTTGGCGCAGACATGCAGTGTGTTATTCACTACTGGATCTGTCCAATCAATAGTTAAGAAACTACATTCTTAACCAGCACAGTCAAACAGCGTTCGTTCTATAAAATAGAGGACCAACTGTTTTAAAAAGGCACTTTCATACCCCAGATTTGAAATCAGTAAGTTAAAGATTCCATTTAGAGCAACCCCTATGTAGTGTAACAGAGGATCTTTCATTTGATCAAGCATCATCCAGAGCAGTAGTTGAATTATATCCGTGACTCTGTCCCAGAGGTTTCAGCTTCATTTTTAAGGGAGATGATGTATTCCAAGGAATCAGGTCATACAAGGTTCTTAACAGTAGCATAATAAAAAACCCTTGTGAATAGCTTGTTATCGAAAATGTGCGCGGCTCTCTTCTTCAGCAGTGTGTGAGAAAATATTGGTAAAATGAGACCAGCGAAAAAAAAGTTATAATTTTAAAATTTTACTTCACAGTAAGATAAACTCTGTCCTCTCGTTTGATTTCCTCCCCTGTGAAAACTTAATCACTATGTATTGATTTAGATTTCATTTGCTTGAGCTTGGTTATTTTTATAGCCTCTCTGATATCTGAGAAAAAAAAGTAATTGACTTGTCAGAGAGGGTCATAAACGCAATGGAAGAAAAAAAGGTCCCTTGAGTTCGCCAGAATTATTTGCATTGAGTATGAACTAACAAAATTAAGACAGATGTAGATAATTAGACTTTATTATATTTCACCGTCCAGATCGCCGGATTGAAAATGTCATATTATAAGTGCCATCTTTCTACGGGCAAGAAGAGAAGATTTTAACTGATTGCTTGCATGTTAACCATTATACTCATCGCTTTCTTTCTTTCGCATCAGTATCGAATAATTTGACAATACATTTATTAGCTTTTGGCAATGATTGATCCTTACAGAAAAAGTTTGATAAATCATAACACGCTTTGATATACCAATGCGAACAGCAGTCTTATATAGCAGTCTTATATAATAACATCATTTTGGTAAGATAGCCGTTAATATTACATCTCCACGTACACAGTTCATCAACTGAATTATAATCGTGAATGATTTTTATAGTTCTACACGAGTCCTTAGTGACTGGAGACTATTACATTTCCATAATTACCAATTCTTGCACTACTCGCGTCGAATCTCAACTTAATTAGAGATTGATTTAATATTTAAACTTGTGTATGGATTAAAAACACCTGTACTTAGACAGTATGATTCATACCTGCCTTTTTAATTGTCTATTGGTATCCCAAAGCAAACGCTGGCATTTTACGTCATAAAGTGTGGTACTCGTGAGTATGCAATTACCCCTTGTTGCAATTTATTTATCATCATAATTCACAATTATCAATTACGGAATCCAAAACGTATAAACGTAAAGGTTAGGATGCTATATTCTTTACTCTAAGACAACACAGCGGTCAAATGTAAAGCACGCGCGAGGGGGCCAATAGTAGGCGGCAGTGCGCTAGTTTCCCACTCAAAACTACAAAAAAAGGAAAACAGAAGACACAACTGCTGTACAGCAAAAAAGCTAAAGAAAAGAAGGAAAATTAAGGGAAAACACGAGACTTTTCGAACACAACGCTTTTTCAAGTACAGGTATCCTACAGTTGGTTTACCCTTCTGTTTTTATCAAAAAGTTAGACAATTTTAAAGCACCATACGCGTGACGTAGTGGCTTGTGTGGTTGATTGTTTGTAACTATTATGAGACAACTTGGCTGGTTCTGAAAGCCCGAAAGTACACCACCGAGTCATGAAGACGTTTGCACGTGTGTAAACGCTTGATCGCGGAGAATTAACAAAAGCGACAATGTTGATCTCGCTCACATTTGCCCTTTCTTGATTTAAATATGTCCTGAGGGGTTCGGGGTAATTTAGAGACAATTGTCTACCGTAAACTTACCCACACCGATAAATACCTCGCTTCCGATTCTCACCACCCTATTTGCCATAAAAAGTCTGTAGCCAAAACTTTACTCAGGAGCCGGCTGGCTGTCTACCATCTTCACTCGATTCGAAGGCTGCGGAGAGGAAATATGTTTCTAATGTCCTAAAGGCAAATGGCTATACAAAAACCTTTCTCCGTAACTGCCAAAAACCAGTTACAACTGATAACTCTCTTCATGAAAGGGAACAAGCGACTGGTTTTGCTGTTATTCCTTACATTCAGCAGTCTGTTCAGGGTGTTCAGGGAACCCATCAAGAGAATTTTGAATAGCCACAACGTTAAAGTTGCTCAAAAACTTTTTCAGACTTTGGAGCATATTTCCGCCTAACCTAAGGATCCTGTCACGAAAGAACAACGAACGGACGCCATTTACTCTATTCCTTGCAATGACTGTGACAACGAGTACATCGGACAGACCAAACGTCAGTTTGGTACACGTTTGATAGAGCATCAAAAAGCGGTTTTATTTTGCAAAAAGGAAAATTCAGCTTTGTCGGAGCACACATGCCTAACCAACCATACAATTGGGTGGGATAATTCTAAAATTATCACCACTAATCGGCGTTACCACCAGCGCCTTTGTTTGGAGGCTTGGCATATTAACTCCGCCCACGCTCCTTTAAATCGTGACGATGGCGGCTTGCTTCCTGACGCCTATTTATACCTCGTCAGAAAAAAGGCTGCTAATCAGTGATCATATTAAAAGACCTCTTGTTGTAGCGTTTAGATCACCCCTGATGAAGGCACTAGACAGGAGTGTCGAAACGTTGGGTCTATGAATTGTAACTTCTTCGGTTACATTCATTAAATCTGTAAACCAGAGTAGCATCAAACCATGTCTGAAAGGCAAAATTATTGTACAGTTTCTATTAAGGTTACATTAATGGCGGGGGAACATTTAATCAATATTCTTCTTCATCTGCGATGTTTGAAGTGCTCATTGTGGAAATCGTCGAAATCACAACGAAGGAAAGAATGGCGAAGGACGGCTCCTTCGTCTTTAAAATTGCTCCTCCCCCTCCCCTCCCCGAAGCGTCCACCAAGAAACCGTCAGCAATTACCTTTGCCAGCGGTTTTGCGTTTTGAGGTAAAACATACTGATCGACCCGATATCGACCCGTCGATTGACCTATGCGGAATACTCGGTTTTAAATGGAGTTTTTTTGTATTCTTCACTCAAAAGACTACATGAGGAGAAGTAAATTCAAATGCTAAAAACCAAATGCACTTAAAGCGGAGCCCTCCGCTTACCGCTAGAGGAATTTCTTTCACATGGACCCGTGAGTCTCTTTTTGCTGATTCAGGTAGTTTAGCTTTTTTTTGTTGCTAACGATGAATACAGCTGGTGAGTGGGGCCTTCTGAGTCCTGATGGCACACTGCACAAGCTATGTGAGCCAAATTTTTTTGTGGGAAGGGATGATCAGATGGATTTGACGCTGAAGGTGAGATTACATTTCTTTCATCCGTGAAATAAAATCATACCTCATAAGTTGTCAGTTTTCAACTGCGTTGATTGAGAACGCTGGAAAACATCAGTCGTTTAATGTGCGCTGAATTGAAATCCATAGCATTTTTTTTTCGTATGTTGATATGCTATTTATTTGCAGTATTTCACCCATTATTCGCTGAAAACTGAGCGCAAATAATATTTTATGTTATTCTTGTCATACATTTAATGTCTGAGCAAGTTCCGTGCTTTCAAAGATTTTGATTGGTTAACGCTCTTTGAAGGTGTGAAAACTTGAGATGTTTTAAGCCCCTTGAGATTTTATTTAAACGATTGTTACTAATGCGGAACATTTCAGAAGTGGGTGTGAAAGAGGTTTTCCAGTTAAGAATCCAAGATATTAATCTGCGTTGTTCTACAGAAATGAGCTCGGTAACCCCCAATTTTGCATGTTCAGGGTTGTTGCTAAGCGCTGAAATTCGTGATTGCAGCTAGATTTTTGCTGGTGACAACTGGCAAACCATACTATTTTGTGGTGTCTTCTTTCTATACCTGGCAGTCACCATCATGCAAACACGAAGCTTTGAAGCCTTACTGAGAAGGAATTGCAAAAGATTGGGAGCAAAATTTTGTTACCAGGTCTCTTATTAGGCCAGCTCTTTTCTATTCTTTCACTCCCAAGATCTGATTATTACTTCTCCCCTCTAACTGCTTCACATTTCCTTATAAAGTAGTTATGAGAATTTTTATTTCAATCAAGATAACTCCAACCTGATAAGTTTGAGTACTCTCATTACCAGTTTGCTGGACAATGTATGAATATTAGAGGGAGTTAACCCTTTACACCCTAACATCAACATGCATATTCTCTATACTGTTCTCTATACATTTCCTAATGTGCTGGCAAGGAGAATTTGTTCAGTTGATCATCACTTCCTTTATTCTCATGCCCTTAATACTTGATTCAGGGATGATACTGAAAGGAGAAATTAGATACTAGTCACTCTCAGATATTATAGGGTAATAATGGCTTAAGTGGCAGACTACTTCCTTAGCTACAAAACTGCTTGTTATATCGCTCTGCAAAGTTTCATGAAAAATTTGAGAAAAGTTCAGTATGTATTTTGATGGACTCTGAATCTCATTAAATTATACTGCAAACATATGGTAATGAAATTCAAATGGAATGTCAGTTGTTGTAATCAAAAGTAGATTATTCCATTATGCTGACTGAATTTCTCTTCCTTTCCTTATTTATGATAATAATTATTCTATAACTTTAACTGAAGATGGTGGGTTTAGTCTTTACTGATCAAGTTTCAAAGATCTTTCTGACAGTGAAGAGGTTTCCATGGCATTCCTTTTCTTGCTTTAGGTTCTGATTATATTTGTCTAATAATGTAATTTTTGTTGGTAACACCAAACATTTTTGTTTCAGTCAAGAAGTGTGGATAAGCAGCATGCTGTGATCACAGTGAATACACAGAACAAAGAGTACAAGTTACATGATCTTGGAACTTTGAATGGTGTAAGTATATGAGGTCCTAAATGCTTCTTATTAATATTTGTTCCATTAAGTGGCCATTTTACCTTGAGTAAGCATCCACCCTTCACCCATAAATTATTTACCCTTCCAACCTAAGATCTCATTTAGTAATTCTCCTTACCGTGTGGCATATAATTTTTAAGATGTTAGTTCAGGGAATTTGGTATTGGATCAATGAATAATCCCATAATTGCTATTTTTCTTTATTCTCATCACTTGTCTGTTTGGTATTTTATGGATATTACAAGGATAAATTCTGATTTAATGATTTTACATCAATGGAAAATAGTTTGCAATAAACAAAATGCCTTTCTACACAAAGTACAGTTACTGTAAAAGTTCCCTGCACTTGTTTTCCTTACAGACATTTGTAAATGATTCAAGAGTAAAACAGCATCCAGTTGACTTGAAGCTAAGAGACAACATTCGTTTTGGATATGATATCCTTTATAACTACAATAGCAGTACAAATCACTATTAAACCTTGCCATACAATTACCTTTTGAAGGAAATTAAACCTCTGAATATTAACCATCCTTTAAATATACCCCAAAATTAATTGAAAAAAAAAAGCCAGCCATTTTTCGCGTTATGAACTGACATAATGCCCAAGCAGTGTGGGAGATGTATATATCATCTTATTTTAGTAGTCTGGGCTTGGTAGTTAGACTCAAAATAGTTTTATAAATTTCCCCTGGTCATTGTATTCTGTTATTTGGTATGTGACTCCATTAGATTGGGTTTAGGATAGTGGGGTTACCAGCAAATAACTTGAATCCTACATTAATTCCTGTATTATGATAGTATTTGAAATGTTATTACTGTAGGAGAATTATCCAGGATCAGTTAAAATTCGGTTATAAGTCATTTCTTAATTCTCACCAGTTTCATGGTCAGACCTCATAAATCATGCTTTGCATTTGGGTTCTAATTTGAAATTCCCAATTGGATGCAAAGCTTTGGATGTATGTCATTAATCTGTAATAAATTACTACACAATATAATTTCTAATTATTGCCACATTGTAAGTAATGTAGTCACATCATCACTGATATTTGATTCACAATAGAGTGCAAATGTACTCTCTTGCTTTGTTTCTTTCCAAATTCCTTTTAAAAGATGTTCTGACCACTATAAACCTTGCACATCAAGATTTTTAAGTTTGTTATTATTGATAGCAGTTTTTTTCATACACTTGCATGCCCCTCTTAATACACAAGAAATGGTGTTTGAAAGTTGTTGAATGATGTCACAAATTTTTTTGGATTTCAGAAGTTTTGAAGTTGGTCAATTTGTGTTTCTTGTACAAATAATCCGTAGTTGCCATAGCTGATTTAAAATTGTTTTTGGAGCCATTAAAAAGTTCGTTTGTGTTTCATGAAAGTAACCTAAAATTCTGTGCAGAAGAGATGATTTTGATATTTTAAGATTAACAAATGTGTACCTTACATGGATTGTTTCATTAAAGAAGTGCTTCTTCTTAAAATAAAGCCAAACTTCATTTTAAATTTGGTTTTTATTGAGCCAACAATATTCAAAGAAGAAGACCAATTTCCATAAAACCACAATTAAATGGTTTAGAAAAGGAAAAAAAGGAAATTTCTCCCCGATAATTGAGCTTTTAAGAACCAGACTAATTTATTCATCTGATTCACATTTAATTTTATTCGCAAAAATTTTTGTGGTTAAAGCTATACATTGAATAATTCATTAAAAATGAAACAAGATGATTGGCTGTATACCTGACCTGTATTACTCAGAAATTACTTCCAGTACATTAATATGCAAATTGCTGCCAGATCTGGTAGAATTTCGGTTGCTTTGTTGTGAAATTTTATTGCAAATTTTTTATTGAATTGCCATCTGCCTTTCTAGTCGGAAAGTTTCTCTGAAATGAAGGTTGAATTCACTGCACTATGCAGAGGTTTGAGGAAGAGAAGATTTATTTGGTGTGTTTTTCAGACACCATTTCCAGAACAACAGTAAATTACGGGGAACAAAATGTACCGTACATCTGTCCCTATTCATGTGCAGCAATATTCTGCCCCTGCTGTTATCCAGTTGTACAGCGTCAGGTAAAATAAATTATCACTTAATACACACTGTAAATGTTCATCTGCCAACAAACTTAACTCAATTCCATCTTAGTGCAGAAGCACTGCCTGGCAAATTTTCTTGTCTCAGCAATCATGATTGAATGTTTTCTTCTATTGATTTTAAATCCAGGTTTTTCCTTAGTAATTGTAATGTTTTGGAACAGAGCTGCACAACTTTTGCTGAATGACAGACTGTTTTAATTTTTGTTTTATTTTTTGAGGTTAAAATGCTTAAAGTGTTGATGTTTTGGTTTAAAACATTGAATATATCTTATGCAAATTTTTTGTTCCTGTCATATGTAAGTTAACACTTGGAGCTTAAAAGTGGTGTTAATATTCTGCATGTGATGATGAACACTTTTCTTCGTATGATTTCTGCTGAAACTTTGTATTGTTGAACAATATTTAGCCTCTTGACAACTGGACTTTTGAAATGTTTCTTGATCATACAGTGTATAGTTTTTATTTTGTGACCGAAGAAGAGTCTGTGGCCATTTATTTCTGTCAATTTTATGTTCCTAAGTGATTGAGAAACAAATTCTTTCTTTGTATTTTTTTTAATGTCTCTCCAGATAATGCAGATAATGACATTTTATATGTACAGCAGTAAATCAACTTGTGTGTAGCAGGATACAGCAGACACACTTAATCTTGTTGGTTGCTCCTCATTTATTAAATGTAAATAAACTGACACCAGAAATGACTGTATCATTTCCCCTTTCACTGCATTTTTCCTGATTTGAATTTCATGAGAATTTCAATTATTTCAGCATGAAAGCCTATATTCACTAAGAATACAGACTGAGAGGATAACTACAATATATTTAGTAGCTTAATTGTGGTTTAGCCACCTGTAGTGAATTGTGGGATTTGTTTACATAAGACAAGGGCTTGGCTACCCTAGCAGGTGTTATGGTAAGACATGCAGGTGTCACTGGTGTTCACAGTCAGAAAGAATCAAAGCTTCTATAGAGCAAGTCTGAACAAAGAATTAAATTATGTCTTGCCACTCTCTTTTTCATGGAACTAAATTCTGTTTTATTTTGGTCAAATTAAAGCCATATCTATCATTCTTGAGTATTTTTTTATGCTCTGATCTAGTCTTTATGCCCTGTTGGACCAATAGAAAAATGCCATGGGTCAGAAATGGGTAATTAGCATATGAAAGGCTTAAAGTAAAGCTATTGTTTGCTTAGAGGCCAAAAGTCTTATCTGAGAGCATGGTTTGGTGACATTTTAGGGTGGAAAAAAAGATTCTACCATAATATTAGGCTACTGCATGTCTTACTTTGTGGTCAAAAGATTTTTTCCCACAAGCTTTTAATTTTGATCAGCAATTTCATGTGCAAAACATTGATGAAATTCAAATTTCCTGATTCATTTGTCTAAGACAAATTCTAATTCATTCAAAGATCAGCTGATATGTAAATTTGGTACAGATTTTGACATGTACTTTTTCTACCAATCTGTAGAAAAAATTATGTAATTTTTTTGCCTTTCAAAGATAGAGAAACATCAATACACATCCAGAAAATGTCTTGTTTATTTTGATTTGACTTCACTAAAATTTTCTTGCTTGATCACTGCCTTACAAATGGTATTAAATTATAATGAAGTAGCTACCAGCCTCCATTTGTAATGCTGTTTTTTACTGATCTCTACAAAGGGATTCAGTACTTTAAAATTGAATTCAGGATTTTTTTCTGAATGTACTTGGTTGCTTAGAGAGGAAAACTCATGTACTGAGTGATCTGGATGTGATGTTTTTGTTCTGTGTGAGAGTATCATGCCAAGAGAAGATTCTTTATGGACCTAAATGGATCTCAATTGAGGAGACAAGCACACTCTGTGATGTTTTACGTTGTGCTACAGGAGATAAATATGTTTCAAGGAAACTCAAAGTTGTGGTGGCCAGTGAGAAGTCTTTGAGGGATCTTTCTTTTGTGAAGCTGGGTCTTCCAGTGGTGATTTTGGATAAAAATGACAAGAAGATTGTAAGCTTTCTGTTGAAACCTGAAGGAGTTGCTGGTGTGGTAAGCGATGAACCCTATCTTGTGTTGATTTCACAGGCACAGAGCTAGGTGATCTGATAGGTCTTTAGTGGTATAAATTGTAGGCTTTTTTTCCAGTGATATGAAAATTAGAGATTCACTTTTGATGTGATCGGTATGTTCAGATGCTATTATGATAATAGAATTTTAATCCTTGTGCAAGCCGAATAATTTTTCACAGTTGACAGAAGATGTAAATTTTCTTGTTTAGATGTGAAGTCATGTTGTGGAAGATTGAGTTTTCAGCTTTTGTAGCCAGCTGCTTGACAATTTGTCATGCTGTTTCCTAGTAACTCAAGTGTCAGAGTGTAGTAATGCATTTACTCAAAGTACATTTGTGTGGATTGCTAATGCAGTTAAAGGTCATGTTATGTTCTCAAGATGAAAGAAAAAACAACAGGATGTGAAATTGTTAAGTCATATTTCAGTATATATAACTTCAAAGGCAAAGGTTGAAAAGCTTCATGGAGCAGGATTACCATTAAATACAGTGATATATTGGCCAAGATTTTAAATTGAATGTAAACAAATTTATGTCCAAGAGTTGTCTGGGCCGGGATAAATGTCTTTAGACCAGCATGTAATCCATTTGCTATCAAATTATTCAGTTTTTTTAAATTTTCCTATTTTCACCTTCCATGAATTCAAAATGACTTTGTAATTAGTTGTTTCATTTTTAGCTTCTGAGAAATATATAATATCTTTGGTACATTTAAGTTAAAAAAATATTACACAACACTTTTGTGAACTCAGAAAGAAAAGTCTTCTTTTGCAGATTGTTTAAAAAATGTCCAATAAAAAAATTGGTGAATTCAGTTTTTTGTATGATATGAATTAACAAACCTAGTGCCTGTGTTATTTGTCTCAGCTTTCTGTTTGGGCAGATAACTCAGATCTCGGCATCAATAACTCATGATATCATGCCCAACCTTATTCAGTAATTGCTTATTACAGTGTCATGGTCCTCATGTCTCATAATTTGTGTTCATTGGAGTCCTGTCACTAAAATCCAAATTATTATTTATCTGTTGAGCAGAATTTATATTGTGGTTGCCTTTGAAATTATCCTAAAATATTTTCCTTAACCATGTACACACTCAAATACCTTTCGTGTGGAGCCACTTCCTTACAGAAATGGGCACTCAGTTCTCAGTGATGGCAAACATTATGAGAGACAGCAACTTGACGAAAATGAACATTCAATGGAAACAGTATGGGAGGTGGAAAAAAGCTCTGATTTATTAAAAATAAATCTCTAATGGCATGGTCCACCTTTTTTCTTTCTTTCAATATGACCAGTAGGGCTGGCCATTGAAATTAATTGAAATGTGTTTCTTTTTTTTTCAGCCCCCTTCTGAGAGGAAACTCTCTATCCAATCAGCTGCTCAGCAAACTAATTCAGATGAGGATGGTTGTCGTTCTGGAACCCCAGACCAAGATGTTCTTGTGTACCATGTAAGTTAAAATTGTATTGATTTATTTTATTGATTAATTCTGTTTACCTTATGATAATAATTATGGTAAGAAACTCTTGGAATATTATAGGACAGGGTGCTCAACAATGGGATGAATTGGAGGGTATAGGGTAATGATGTAGGGTTTTACATGCCGACAACCAGACAAACAAACATGTTTGGTGTTCTGGGGTATAGGTAAGAGTGTTTCCCTTTCTGGCAAACTACTCCTCGTTTACTTTTGTACTTGGCAAAGCCCAAGATTGTTTTACCCTTGTTTTTCTGCAATGGTGATGGATGGCTGTCTTTTATTTGTGGTTGCGGAGTTTCTATTGTGCCCTGTCAATTACTTAATTGTTATTTCATGATATGTTAGCACTTTTATTGTTAGTGATACTCGCTTTGCATAGAAAATGCTTGCTGACTTATTAGCAATCCTAAAAGGTGATAATTATTGGTAGGTCTGATTTCTTTTTCTAAGCCCTGCAAATTGGTGGTTGATTTGGGAAACTTAACAATTACACACCATCTTTGTATAAAAAGTTGACTATCAATCTCATAGCAGATGTTCTCTTAATTTTTGTTGCTGTAACAGTTTTCTTTTTTTCTTCAGGGTGTTCCTTCGCCTCACTCGCCCCACTCTCCTCACTCTCAATACCACCCTCCCTACCCCCACTATCCTTACATGACGCCAATGTATCACCACCCTCCCCCTGTGATGTGTCATTGCCCGTCATGCGCTGGACATAGGTCACCAGTCCACTCCCCCCATGGTGGTGCCCCTATGGGAAGGTTTGTTCATCATCAGATGGGGTCACATACAAACTGGGCCCACGGGCCGGCAGCTGTAACAGGATTTCAAGTCAGGTCAGTTTTGAAAACATAGCAAGCTATTTTAGGGAAAAGCCACTAGAACATCTTTCTCTATTTCCTTTCCGAGCTTAAAACTAACCATTTTTCTTAATCTATATACAAAATATGATGCTATCGACATTGCTGATCCTAGCAGTATACAGGACGCGTGTCGTATATGAACTTCGTGAACTACCCATCGTAGAGTCTCTGTGGCTCAGTGGTAGAGCATCACAGCACGGAATCCGAAGGTCTGAAGTTCGATTCCTCATGGGAACTCAGAATTTTTTCTTTGTACCACGCTTGTGACAAGATGAGAAACATCTTTCTCAAGCCATTAGAATATTTGCCTTGCTTCAGGTTAAGGGCTTTTTTAATATAAGCTGTATCTGAGAGAGGGGATATCGGGCCTCTAAGCCCAGCGTTCTTAATTGCGACCCTTATTTGTCGCGATGGCGGGTAGAAACAAATTCTGGCAACTTAATTCGCAGCGAAAGTCGTGAATGTGGCCATCTGTGTACAACGGTCATATAGCGAGCTGTATGGGGTTTTTTTTTTTTACGAAAGGTATCCCTTTATATCCTAGTATCCGCTCCATATTCTCCACCCAGTTCCTATATATTTCCCTCGGTAACGACAAGGAGAATTCCTTTAACAACCAAAGCCTCTTAGGTTGGCGATCATTTCCTATATTATCATGATCTTAATAAATGATACAGAAGTATTACTGTAAGGAGAAATTAGATGCTGGTCGCTCTTGGTTTTAATTGGGTTTAAATACAAGACTGTTATGATGCTCCTTCGTTCTCTTATTTAAAAAATGCTACTGGTTGTCCGAAAATTCAGCCTCAAATATTTGCATGAACTTTTTTTTTTGTCCGACGACCAGGTTTTCATAACCGACAACACTTTTATGATTTTAGGTCGCAAGATGGCGACTTTGAAAGAGTTGTGCTCGAAGGCCAGCGTAGAGAAGTGAATTATTTTCTTAGGATACACTTCCTGGAAATGCGTTACTAGTCGGAACAGCTTGCTACTTACTTAGCCTACGCTACCCTCCCCCCTCCTCCCCTCCGTTTCACCTGGGGGGGGGGTGGGTATGGCCACACGTAGACTACTACTTATTATCCACAGGTCATATGTGATGTGATTCACATATTATTTTTTAAAGTTCTAACTGTACACTTAATATGACTTTCTGCACATGTACTTAGTTTTGTTAATTTAATTGTGAGAGAAGAAATCGATCCTTGTAGCCCTACGTAGCTGCATTAATTGCTTTGTTTATTTATTTTTTTTATATTGTTTATGATAGTAATGAAAATGCGTATTTTTTTTCTTGTCAGACCGAGAATACAAAGGCCCTTATCTGGTGAGTAGACGATTGTTTTGATTTCTTTTTCTGGCTGTGATCATCATTGACGACATTGGATTCAATATCTGTAGCTGCGAGAATCTGTAATAATCGTGTGCTGATAACAAATGGCCCGATTTCAGGTTCCCTATTAATGCACTATAGATTTTTTTGTAATGAATTTTTTATAATGGAAAATAAGGTTGTTCCATTTTTCATCTATTTCTGCATTTGTAATCTTAGCCGGGGATGTGTTAGCCTGCGGACAGGCCTCATTGTTGGTGTTTCTGGCGCGAGCCTTTCTTCGCATGCTAGAAAGATTGAGGTCTGGCGCTAATAATTATTGGCGCCAGACCTCTTGCCGGCTAATGCTTCAAACTTGAAGGAGCTCTCTCCTCACTATTTTCCCTTTTGTTACACAGTCCCTGCTGAGAAACATGACATGTTAGTAAAGGGCAGTCCCTTGTATGGACAGCCTCCGTGGTGGGGCTGGGGCTCATCAGACGACGAGATCTACAATTACCCAAACACTGCCACAATTCTGGAGAGCGGCGACGATCAGCAGCCTCTTGCTCTGAGAAAGAAGAAACTCTCTAAGAAAGACGCGCTGGAAATGGCGCAAAGGAGGCACAGCATTGGGACTGTATCGGTGTTGTCTGAGTCCAGAGCACGGATTGTCACAACAAGGACTTCTAAAAACCCCGAGCTGGACAAGGCGATGAAGCAACGAGAGGAATTTGTTGTCTTTCAGAAGAGGTCTTCTCTACCAGGGCCGGGTCATAACGAGCAGTTATCTCCCGTGTTTGAAAATTCTACCAGTAGAGACTGGCAATTACCAAATGCGCTTCACGAGCCGGGAGAGCTTGATTCGACGTCTTCGGTGGAGAATTCTTCGGGTGACGGAAGCGAAGTGCACCCTAGACTCGGGTCTTCTTACGAAGTTCCTTACATACCGGACTATGATGAACTTCCAGAAAGGCCTGTAAGTCTGAAAAGCGATAAAGGTAAAATAGCATCCCAGGATGCTTCACGGAAGGGTTCATCAGAGAAGCAAGAGAGAATCGCGAGGAAAAAACCTACCAGTAAAGTTAAAAAGAAAATTGTTTCCACTGATGTCCCGGCAAAGAACGGAAAAGCATTGTCAGGTAAATTAGTGTTTCTATGTTTGTATAGATTCTCTTCCTTTTCGTTTTTTCCAGAGAGTTTAGGAAGGTGAGGAAGGGCGAGGGTTACTAAGAAGGCGGGTGTGGCTGGGTGTGTTTATTTATCTTCATTGCCTTGCAATAAAGAACGGGAGGTGGGAGAGGAAAAAGGGTTGAGTGGGAGATTCTCACACCTTCCCCCACTTCCCTCCTAAGAACCAGGAGAGGTTTTCACAACGTTTTCGACTCTTCTCTTAAATTGGGGAAAAATTAATCCTCTCAGAAAGAAAGTACACTCTCTAAACAGGAGATACGCCTTCAGAAAATTTTAACTGAATACATCTCATATCATCGCGCAAAGACCAGATATGAAGCTATTGCATTTTCGTACTTACAGACGTTTGGATGATAGTGGCTATAACCTAACACCCAAATCAGGTATCATGCTGAATTCCATATTTTTCACGCATGAAAACATTTCTTCCCTCTCTTAGAACTGACATATTATTCCATGTTAGAACTTCTTGCTTTTCTCACTTATGCCGTTCTGCGATAAAAAATGAAAATTTATTTCAACTTTTTGGAATTAACGTTTTGACTTCTTACAATGTCATCCCTGATTCAAACATAAAGGTCAAGTGAATATGGGAATATATCTTCTTGTCAGCACCTTAGGAGGAAATATCTGTAGAACATTAAGGAGAATATGCACACTGATTTAAAGGTGGAACAGAGTTAACTTCAGAATAAGTACTTTTCAGTGTACACTAAAACAGAAGTACACTTCTAAGGGGGAGAGGGTTGTACTGAAAGAGGGGGAGGGAGAATAGGTTTAAAGATTGATTGTGGAAGTGTAATAATTACTTTTTCTGTTCTGTACAGGCTCCAGAAAACATTCAAGTGATACCAGTGAGTCTGAGTACGAGCCGACCTCACACCCTTCACGTCGATCGGGATTAGCAGCTGTCGCTTCCCCTTCTTCCATTGGTGTGTTTGGTCTGACGGAGGTGACTCTCGATGAATCCGATAGACAAGAGGTTAGTTCGTTGCTAGCTTGAGAGCAAACTCTCATTAGAGTTCAGGCACGACCGGCAAATCCTGCGAGAATTGAGTCAGGGAACGAAGTTAGAGCTCTACGAGAGGTCTCATTTCCATGCCAGATCCCTCGCAAACCCCTCGCAGCTCGCATCGCCACTGCCATGAAGCATGCGGGCTTCGCCGCTAGTGTGGCAGCGCCAATGAACAGGAATACAGCGCATATTTTGCGTGACAGCGGTCGTTCTTATGTTCTCCTCTTGAAATTTTGCGCGGCTGGCCAAATTGTATCACCTGCGCATGCTTGACGTTTGACCGCTGTGTTGCCTGCAGACTAGTTCGACCCAGGGCTGTGAAGCTCCACGACTTGTCATGAAGTTTATATATCTTTTTCTCTTTTTTTAACCACAGTATTGTGCAGAAGTAAAGAGAACGAAATTTGATAATTGAAAGTCAACGGTTCTCTTTCTTCTGTCGTGCTGTTTATATATTTTTTTCTTATTATTTTTACCCTAACTGCTCGACTTCTTAAGGAGATTTTGTCCTTATTAAAATTGATGTTTTTTCCGGCGTAAAACGAAAATATAATTGTGGCCTTGGACGTATGACTCTCCAAATATTTCTCACCACTATCCTGGACATTCTGCGGTCAATTATTGTACAGATAATAATGATTTTGTTAATGGTGTAAGTTGAACATAATTCTGTTTAAACTTGATAGGCACTATCGCCAGCCCCCCTTCCAAGTTGGGTAAAACAGTGGACGAATTCTACAAACGATCGTGGTAAGTTATGTTAAAGTTTATCATTTTTCGGAAAAAAAAATTGTTGGACGAATTACACTCTTAAATGAAATGACACACTGAAATAACATCTTCATCGCTTCAATTTTCCCCTTCATCCTTGCTATTGTATAACTGCCTGTAAGTTTGGTTCTCAGGGGAAATAACGCATACAGAGCTATTACAAGTGTTATAATAGAGTATTTGAATAGAAGGATGATCATCATTACACGGCTTTATTGAACTGTCTAATTAATGCCTCAACCACAAGAAAGCTTTTGTTGGCTGTAGAACTGAAACCCAATGTGTTCTCGTAGTTATTATCGTATCAATAACTTTTGGTTTGTAGTTAATGATCTACTAATGTTGATTAAGCTTTCTTGAACATGTCGCTTGTCACAAAGAGTGTCATTGTTTTCGCAGAGAACGCTTCAGTTTATCCAGTTGAGGTCATCGATTCATCTAGTACGGCTGAAGAGTCTGCGGGAAGCAGTGCCATGTCTTCTTCGAGTCACATTCCAGTTCCTATAGAATCTGAAAACTCCGGTGAGTGTAAATATTCTATCTGCAAACACAATAGATTCGTAACGTGTTGCTTGTTTAGTGAATCTATGCATCGGGGACCCTTTTTTCCAGGAATTGTAAACTTTATGCATAGGTTTGCCGCAGAGGTATTAATTATAAATCCTTAAGTTTGTTTTTCACATGATCAAGTTGAAGGATTATTACTTGTCTGCTAAACTAAAGCTATTGTAACGTACATGTGTAGATTAGTTCGGTGTGTTCTTGATCAAGTAATAATTTTAATATTCCTGTTGTCTCGTCTTCTCCGCTTTGTGTTCATTTATTTGATTTCAAAAATTCGTTCCTCGCTAATTTTTTTCCGTCAGAAAAACGCAAGGATTGAGTTTTTTTTTCTTTTGCTGTGGTCGAATGAATGATTTAGGACGCCAATGGCTCGCTCTTGAAATGTCTAGAAGATGTTCGGTGGAAGAGTACAAAGATTGAAGTTATTTTTAATACCTCTCCCCGGGAGATGATTGGCGTTGTTCTTTCTTTTTTTTTTTTTTCCTTTTTAAAAAAAAAAAGATATTGAAATGGTGAAATACTGTGTGAGGAAAATAGATGCTTGTGGTCAGTTTTGTTATTCCAACGAAACAGCGCAGCACTGTCTGTCGAAAGCGTCGAAATAATTAAGATGTTTTCACTCCAAGAAGGGTCTCTTGATAAAATTATGTTAGTGATGAAAAAAGGCTCTTTTGAGCCTGTTCTGACGAGCTTCGTTGGTCACGCAACTCTTTAGTCCAAAGATGTATTCCGTAAAGAATGATTCAGTTTTCGTTTTTCTTTATTTTCATTTTATTATTACTTTTTTTTACAAATTTAAACCGTACGAGCTATCCTCTGTCTATTAAATTTTAGAAACAGACTGCATTTGAGAAGGAATCCTTGGCTAGAGGATCGAAGAATGTTATGTCACGCTATAGAAGGGGGGGGGGGGGAGGGGGAAAGAGAGGAGTAGGAGTTTTACCCACCACTTGTTCCCAAGGATTTGCAACATCACGCGTGCATATATATAGCATATGATTAATGGAAAAGTTCAGCTACCTAATGAAATAAAGATACATGTTTTTTTTAATCTTGTCACTGGCGCGGGGACAGAGAGAAAATCTGAGTAACCGTGAGAAATCAAACCTCAGGCCTTCGGATTTGTTTGCTTTCATGTTCTACCAGGGAGCTAGGCTGTTACCTAGTAATAGCCTTGCTCTCCGTTGAGTCCTCTGTAGCTCAGTGGTCGAGCATCGGAGCACGGCACTCCGAAGGTCTTGGGTTTATTTCCTCATGGGTATTCAGATTTTTTCTTTGATCCACGACTATATGAGTATCCGAAGAAAAACGAAACAAAACAACGAATGCCTTTTTTAAATAGTTATGGGGGGATGTTTGTCTTAATTGATTCACTCACATCTTTTAGCTCCATGTTTTATAGAAGACAAGTCCAAACCCATCAAGAGCATTTCGTCATCGAGTCTAAGCAGACCAAGGTCGGCAACATCGAGAACGGCATCGGTAAGGACATTAAAAGATCAACGATAAATTCCTGTTCGTGATAATTTTTACATAATGCTCCATCTATTATGTGAGATACCCCTGACATAAAATTGTTCCAGTACTAGGGAAATACAAATAAACTGCTTTCTCAGATTCTAACATTCCGGATTTTCTAATTTTTCTCGCATAATCATTTTGCACATTATCAGAGATTAAGAAGAGCCTGTCGTCAAGATATTGGATGCAACACTCTCCCAATGAACTTTTGCAAACAAAACAGCAAAAAAATCTCCTAAAACGGACTCCTTCCCTCCCTTCCCCCAACAGTAAAAATAGTCAAAATAGTCAGGTCACATGCTCATCATACTATGACTTCATGTGCTTCCTACTCATTGAAAAAATCCCCACCCTTCCCCTCCCTAGACCTTATGCTTTTCAAAACATCAAGCTCTGTTACATGATGTATCTTATCTTGCATACCCTCGTGAAAGTTCCTCCATGGTGAAAATAATTTTTTTCTCAACCTCGGCATTAGGTCGGTTGTTACGCCTCAATTTGTTTGTTTGTTTGTTTGTTTTTTTTCTTTACGACGGTTTTTCGCTTAAACCGTTCGCCATTACATGATTATTTGTCCGTTGAGAACTAGAGCGAGAGAGGAAGTGACGCCATTTATTCAACAGTTTGAAATTTGAATTAGGTAGAACGGCAACTAATTTCTGACAACTTACTTCTGACATTTGTTCTGACGAAGGGCTGAGGCTCCAAACGTCAGCTTTAGAAATTCTATACGGTGGCTAATTTACATTATCAATTCGGGTGATAAAACCAAATTATCTGGTAACTTCAGGAAGCACGAATGCTACAGCAAAAATTCACTGGGTGCATGGAAAGGAGAAAAAGTCCATTTTTTAAGTAAGCAATTTTTAAAGGAAATCAAAAAGCGCTGAGGAACCAATAGCAAACCATTTTAATATGACTATCTCTTTTAATCTTTGCAGCCTGGTGTATTACGAAGCCAAAGCATGTCTGCTGCTAATATGTCCTCCTCTCCGAAGTCTGCGTCCTCCCCGAGAGTGGCGCGGAGCAAGACCATGTCTGCTGTCGTGCGGCGGTCGTACCCGACTACTGCCAACGAATTAGAGAAGAAACCAGTTGACAACGCTAGAGGAAGGGCTGTGATAAGCAGTACTTCAGATGATAGCGATGTGGAATCAAGCGACGCTTCCCAGACGAGACAGACTAAAGAATCGCGAAGGAAGAGCGACGAGTCCGATAAGAAGGGAGTTCAACTTATTCCTGAAAAGGAGGGGAAGCGACCGCTGTCGGCCCCCCGCCCCAACAAGACAGCTATGTTGAGAGCGTACAACAGCCGAGAAGCTGTGAAGAACAGTGGGGTTAAGAGCAAGACTGCAGTATCGGCGAAAGCGAGGACTGCTAAGAGCTCATCGCCGAACAATGGAAATTCAAGTGAATCTTCGCCGTCTGCGAGAGTGTGGAGTCCAAGTGTGAAAAGATCAACAAAGTCCTCTTCGGGCGATAGTATCCGTGAGGAAGAGGAGAATGGTACCAATTGTAGCTCGCCAGCAAGCGATGACGTCACACAGGAGGCGATAGACCAGGTTTTTTCTTCAGGCTCAGTCCAGCAACTTCCAGAGTCGCTTATAATGAAGCGGGATGATAATGTTAACAAGACTTTTGTGCTCGGTAAGGGGTTGCTCAATTAATTCATGACACTCGCGTTTTGAAATCGGCTTATCTTAACTTTTTTCTTTTTAACGCTGTTAACTTATTGGCCAGAAATATACCTTGATGTTGCCTTTCGAAATTGCGTTTCCCATTTTGCACTCCTTCGAAAATCACATCATCGAGAAGCTGTGCTAGGCAACTGGTGTAAAAGTTATTACAAGTTATTAATTAGACACGGGGACGAATGAACCATTTCTCACCAATTTTTCATTCTAGTACTACACCTATTAATATAAAGTCTGTCCAGAGCTAAAGAAGGCTACAGATCACTAGGCCAACTAATAAGTAATATTGTCCTATGGAAACCTGCGTGTTTCTGTAATTTTTCTTTAGCAATTCAGCCCAGTTGTTTGTTTATAGTTACAGAGCAACCATTCTTACTAGTGTCGATTATGCAAATTGAGCGATGAATTCTCGCTTAATTTTGAGTCACTGTCATATTTGCTTAATTTGGTTGCAAACTTTAATTGGCGCAATTTGAGCTGAAACCTCCCTTCATTTCCTTTAATTTCAATCTCTACGAGAGGTTCTGCCAGTTGTTCAATTATTTTTTCACCAAACTTTGGTTTTTTCATAATCAGATGACGGTAATGAGGACAATTCTGTTTCATCTCCCGAAGACACGTCCATACAAGCATGGGTCGGCGAAGCAGCCAGTGGTGAAAACGTTCTTGAGTGTAATGGCGTCGTCACGAAAAACACTGCACCGATGTCTCCGTCTCGTGAAGAACCAACGGAGATAAAACTTGAAACAACCAACACTAAAGGAATCAGCTTGCGTAGTAAGCTTATACCATTTGCACCCTTCTTGGAAAACCAGTCATATACGCCCCCCGTGTCTGATCTTCCTTTTGAACCTCCCAGTGATTCAGCCGACGACACATCCGGGAGGTCTCGTTGTTCTACAGCAGAGAGTAGGCCTATTTCGCCGGAGTCAGCGGTTTCGACCGCACCTGCTGCCTCCCCCTCGCCACCTTTGACTCCGAACTCTGCAGCAAAGAAAACATTTGATTTTAAGGGGGGAGCAACATCTTCGCAAAGCAGGAGGCAGTGGGGTGTCACTGATAAGGTAAGGCCTCGTTCGTCCGACTCTTGTTGACTTGCGTAGGGTCTCCTAACACCCGGTATCTGGGCTATTTCGAAAACATTTTTTGCCTTTATTTTCCTTATCAGCTTACTTCTCAGTTTCTTAGCGAAGATTTAAACCCGATTGCTGTCCATATAGACGGCAAAATTTCTCTCAGCTAACGAGATAAACAATGCGTAACCTTTGAGGTTCCGTCGAGGTTTTCTAAACCGATTACCAAGATCTCAGTAACCGTTCCAACCCACCTTCTCATGTAAACAAACTTTAGTTGATTCTGCAAACTAAAACAGCTCAGCTCATATTAAGAAGTTCCCCGGCTGAGCCCAGTTTTGCTTTCTGCATGATTTCAATTTGGCACAAGGTAAAATTAATGAAAATAACCGGTATAACAAATTGGATTAAGCTGTGGTACAAATTGTTTAGGGCATTTTTGCCTTTCTTACCCCTGAGCTTGCTATTTTTCCTTTGAATCACATGAAGAGAGACACAATCTTCGCTAACTCAACTGTATAAGAAATATGAACGATTTATTCAAAAACACTTTCTATCATTGTGTTTTCAGCCTGTTGAGGATCTGATGTTGTCCTCAATTCACGCATTCTCCGTAGAGTTACGGCTAGCTTCGGAGTCCGTGCTTGGCAAAGTGAAGTACGTAAAATATTTGTCTTCATCGGTCAGAAAAAATCCTCTCTGCGTCTCTAGAACACACGAACTTAAAGCACTGACATTACGATAATTGAATTTTATATCTAACTTTGAATATAATAAGACCCTGAAGTGTTTTTTTTCTCGGATGGGAAAACAAGAAGGAACTTAGTAAAAGATGGCAGATATAAAAACAGACTGCAAATAACGATTTCGAGAAATCAAGGTTACAGCCTTGGAGTAAAATAGCACACGAAACGAATGCTAACTGAATGGTCGCGTTTCAGAACTCTGTACGATGGAAGCGAGGAGCTAAACGGCACTGCAAGGTCAAGGACGGATTCTGACGCAAAACAGGAATCCAAGAGTGCCATTCCAGATTGGAAGAGCTCTCACGCGGTAAGTGAATAATTAAGGCAAGGAAACTGAGTGTAGCACATCATAGCGTGGCTTGATGGTAGTGTTTCGCTTGCAATAATAGGGAACTAACGCTGTGAATACGACAACGCCGAGGAAAACATTAAATGAAAACACATTATTTTGTTCAGAGTTTCGCGGGTGTTTCCGTGCCAGAGCCGTTTTTAAAGGCTTCAGACCTCTTCGTCGGGATAACATATGGAGGTGTGGTCGAACTTTACTTACAAACACAATTGCAGCTCAACAGCAAACCAAACCGAACTGGTTTTCGAACGAAACAAAATTGGGTTTCAAGTTGCTGTTAAGCAGAGGACAACAAGGAAATCTACAAATTTTCAAACCGCACGTGCAGAGCCATTATTTTACCTAGTGTATCTTTTGTTGGAACACGCTCTCGTTTGCGCCAGGTCGTGAGAATACCTGCCAAAAGCAAACGATGCAAAACTCAACGTTAGAACACAAGTGACATGTCTTTTATCTTGATGTACTGCTTCTCCATCTCTTTTGTTTCCTCTGTAACGTAATTTTACGGCACTTACTTGTTTTGGAGTTGTTAAGAAAGTTTCTTTTTTGTTTATTTTTGTTTTTTCTAACAGGAGATAGCTGGGATATTTCGAAACTTGCGAAAGGTTGAGCTTCGCCTTCGCAGTAAGTATGATTTGCTATCTTTTTGTCGGCCTAAACAAAGACAAATCTACTATTTTTGTTCGGGCTGGTGTGACGTGTGCATTTTACTTGTTTCCACCGGATCCTTTGTCATAGCATAGCGACAAAATCCTTCTGAGTCTAGGCTACGCCATTTCATTAATTATCCCTCAAGGCATATGCAGTGAGTAAGATTACTATCTCTATTTTTATCACCACTACAATTCCAATCTTGCTAATCATGTCTCTTTTTCAATGTTCAGCGATGGAGCAGGCCTTATCCATCATGTGTGTCGCAGCTCAACGGGACCCTAATCAGGTGAGTGCATCAATCGTTAAAACACAGACATGTAACACTTGTCGCTCCTGTTCTGAGTTCCAAAGCTGATGACAAAATTCCCATCTCCTGACCTGCCGTTGGCGTCTGAATGACGCCTAAATTGAGCTCATTTATCTTTGTTTCTAACGAACGATGCTTCTCATTTCAATATCAAACGGAAGCGCCTTTTATTAATCAGTGCACCTTTGTTTCTAGTCTTTCCAAGAGAGGAAGATTTCAATGGTGGAAACGTCTAGCCTGGGTAAGGAAAACTTATATGGTGGAAACCTTTGAGAAAACTTGGAATTCATTTCGTGTCACCGTTGTCGACGATTTTATCCTCTGGTACATCATTTCATTGTTGGTTTTTGTCTTTTGAGCTCAAAAGATGTTTTCCCTTTTCTTTTCTTGGTTAGCCTCAGGCCAAAAATGGAGAGAGTTTAAAATCAAGGCTCGCCGGAATTCTTGGGCAGTGGAACACAGAAGCCAGTTCCCAGTTCCACCGGCGGAATCTGACGAGGAGGACGAGGACACTTCGTGACTGGGTCATGAGATAAGATACTGGGAAATGAAGTAGAGCGCTCGATCCCGCCTGGAAAAAAAAAGAGCTGAAAGTTTGTGAACGTTCGGGCTACGCCATTGTCAGTCTGTTGTTGATATTATGGAGGATTGCGGTTGGCAACGAAATTGTTTTGAATAAGTAAGTTCACTTTTCTGAGGAAGGAAAAGAAGGAATTGCACTATTGATGTGTGGTAGAATTTTGACTGTGAATTTTTTTTTTTTTTAATGAAAGATTCCGGAGAAAAGAATTTGTACATTTGCTTTTTATGAAGAAGCCAATTTTGTTCATTTTTGTGTTGAATATAGGAATCTTCGTGAAATTGCCATCTTAATGATGAAGCCAAATGAGCCGTAAATGTAAATGTATGGGAGAGCATTGTAAAAATTTCAATTGCTATTTAATGCACACAGATTATGGATGTAAAAAGATAAGATTATACACGGAATAAAGATAACGAACAGGAAAGTGAAACTCAGGAGAATTTCTTAGTACGTGACATCTGTTCGCCTGCTAATGAACACGGAATGGCACGTCCGTTTGCAAACAATATTAATCCCCTAATTTACCTAATTATTTATCTATTTTCGGCAGTCGTAGACCTTCCACGCCACGTTCTGAGAGTTCTACCCCTCTTTCTCGAATTCTTTCTCCAATCTAACAGCGAAGTTAGCTCTACAGAAATAAGTGTTTGACCATTGTGCGCGAGAAATCAGTAGGCGCAAGAATTCACTGTTAAATTGAAATACTCAAAACGCGTAAGAGTCTTCCATTTTCAACTTGTACATGTTTGATGATTGCAAAATCGTTTGATTACCTCGAGGAAGATTATTTCGTTAAGAATGAAGCTAATCCGATGCCGTTTCTTGATAAACGCCACCAGCCGATGGGAATTTTCCGGCGGTTTCTCCTGCAGCTTCTAGACGACTGCTTATTTCCCTCAAAAAAAACGGAGGAATTTTCTGGCGGTTTCTCCTGCGGCTTCTAGACGACCGCTTATTTCCCTCAAAAATATCAGAGGGAGAATCTCCCTGCTGTAGTGGAAGACATGTCCTACACAGGAAATTTCTCCCACTAATTTCCCTTTCCAATTCTTTAAGGCTCATTTTCGCGGCTCCGCGAGAAAAAGAATTCGGCCAATATCCAGCCATCTTGACATCACGCTTTCTTGATAACGCCTATATTTGTTAAATATACTTGGGAGCTTTTAGCTTACAAGTAGCCGTACTCTACCCCCACCACCCTGGGGGGAGGGTACGGCTACACGTAGGCTAGGGGGGTTTATGATCAAGAGCGGTAAAGACAAATCATTTTGGAGCTAATTGTGTTTAATAACATTCTCAATTTTATCTGCTTGGGAAAACATACCTTATATTATCTTAAATTACTTAACTTAAATGTTTTCTATTCCCATGTCACAATTTACGAAAGTTGAATGCAATAACTTAATGGTGTCACACGCGAGGAACTCCTTTTGCGAGCGTGTGATCCACGCACTTTTGCGTGTGATCCACGCTTCCTTACCTTTAGACATTAATTTCTACTGCAAACAGTCCGCAATTTTAAGCTGCTCAATCCTCAAATTTCCAAAGCATTTTTGAACCCTTGAGGAAATCCCCAAGCTAAACACACTTCGGGCCACATTATAATTAAGTGTAAAGAAGCTAGAAAAGTGATAAACAAGCAAAATTTTCTCTAACAATAAATACAAACTCACGCGTTTCTTACGCTACATGCGATATTTACCATCATTTGTTTCAATTTGAGAAGTTTTCGGTTGAGTGTCGAACGTAATAAGGGATGGATTGGTTTGCTTTACTTTGCTCCGAAACTGGTCCTGAAAATTCGTGCCTCTTTGTCAACAAAACAGATGCAACACAAAAACCAATCACGACGTGTTCCCGGGCTTTCGGCAGTTTGGTTGTTTTATGTTCTCATTGGCTTTTAAAGGTCTTTTCCTTTCTTTTCGTTGGCCGCTGGGATTACTTTGACTATGGTTTAACGACACTCACGAGAAGTGCTTCATACGAAAATTCCATAGTTGGCAGAATTTGTGGAGCAGACCGATTAAGGTTAAAATATCTTGAAATATGTTTACGGCGATGTAATACTAAAACTGCATCTCCTTTCCAAGCTAGCTAGACTTGCAAGTTCAATGAATAAACAAAAACATCGCCGCAAAACATAACTAAACAAAAGATCGCGTAGATTCTTTTTCGAACGCATGAATTTGAATTTTTTTTTTCGACTTCAATCTAACTTGCCTAGAAAACTCGTACCACCCTCTTACCTAAATCAAATGTAAATTTAACAAAGGCGTCTTTGCCACTCATATTTTCTCGCGCTTTCTACAGTTCACTTGTTTTCCATTCGTTATCATTGGCTCCCTGCAATATTTCGTTTGTCTTGATTGGTTGTTGAAATTATGGCACCTTCTTGAAAAACAAGACCAGGACACCAGAAAAAAAAGAGCTTGAGATAGAATGATCAATAACTTGCGATGCAATACGTCACTATATACACGCTGTCTAGAATTAAAAATTAAGCGAAACGACTTTTGGACAAAATATGACAATGGTAAACTGTAGTGGCCCGATCAATTCACCTCACAAGGTTTAACCATCCACTCTGCTTGCGCTGTGGAGTATTTCAACTCAAAGTAAAGAACGCTCGACGTATAAAGCAAACTGTCGTCACAAGATACGGGCTCTCTAAATTTCAATTTTATCAGTTGGCGTAAAGAAAGCAGGACTGCAACTCGCTGATCTTTCTAAGCGACTCATTCGCGGGTTACTGGCCGTGGCCGCTTTCGCGAGTCCTTGTGCTTTCGAACTTCCTAACTCAACCGACAATGAGACCTTAGTCTCATCAAAATATACACTATTAGTTCTTCTTGGACGCGGCTTCGCTTTTCCTTTCACTCCTTCAACGATATATTGTCCATCTATATCACTGTAACGCGTCGTAATCCGTTTAGGGTCCACCCCTTGGGGAATGGGAATAGCTCTTGAGAATTTCGCACCCTCTGCACCCTTGCCGTTTCTCTGAGACCGCTTTCCTTGGAGTAACACGTGCTCTCCTTCGACCTTCCATGTTATGTTCTCCGGGCGGTAGACCCCTATGTCAAAACACGCAAGACGGACAGTTTCTCCAGGTGTTTCAGTGCTTTCTTCTCCCACTGAAAAGAATTCCGAGGAAAAGCCAGGCGACTTGAGAATATCAGATAGGATTCTTTTGCTGTCACTGGAAAGGCTGTGATAAAGAACAAACGAGTCAGTAAGCTGCTTGAGAAAGAGTCTCAAAAATGTCGTGACTCCAACAATCTTAGATGACCTGGGAAGTCACAATGGCGTCAGTTTTTGCTTTACATTGTTCTGTGATTGGTCTAGCAAACTAACCTGCGATAGACTCGAAGCTATCTCTTAGTTAGCATCACCAATGGTTGACAGCCTAAAATTTTGGCCGGCCGCGCGCCAATTCCTGTGCAAATATTTTGTAATGAACGCATGGGGAACAAAAAAAAAAAAAAGGAATGAAACGTTTAAAGAATCAGAAGAAGGAAAAAAGGAGGGAAAAGAATTCGAGTCTTTTCAAACACAAAGCTCATCTAATCACGGGTAATCTGTTGATTTACAATTTCGTTTTCAGCTCTATCGGAAGAAGATGAACGTTTTAACCGTAATTGACTGGGTCGTGTAGTTGTTTATATCTCTAGTTACACTAATTGGTTTTGACAGCCTATCAAAAGCAGACGACCTGGGCTTTACAACGCTTGCGCATGCGGGTACATTTGACTGCTGTGTTGCCGCAGGCTATTGCAGACCCGTGTCACTCTCTCAACTGATTAGATACCGAAAAAGGAAAAAACCCAATTGTTTTCGCTCTGACGAGGGCTAACGCTCGAAACGTCAGCTTTGAAACTATTTACGGCAGTCAATTTGCGTTATCAACTCAGTTTGCTATACCGAGTGACCTTGTTCTTCTCTTCCACCGACGCAGCACCACAGTTTCTTTAGAAACTTACCCCCTTACCTCGCCGGATTAGGAAAAAAAATTACAGACTGCAACTCAGCTAATTTAAAGTGTAAACCAAGTGTAAACATGCGGTAAAAACTATAGTTATTGCGTCTAAGGCAAAACAACTCTGAATATCTCAACCTCCGATGAAGTTTCACTTAATAATTAAGAGGTACTTTAGATGAATCGAAGCAGAAAAAAAGCGAAGAATCTAGAAGTTGCATTGAGCTTTGAATATCTTTGTCTTATTATCACAATAATAATTAGCAAGTCATATTTATTCAAAACTTTCTTCACCTCAAAACCGATCTTGATTTACCGTGAAAATAGGTCTCGTTTGCGCTGGATTTGAAGCGTTCTAATAAAGACAACACCCTAAATGATAATTTATAAAATCAACCAATCTCTAAAAATTACGTTCTGAAGAGAACCTGGAAGGATAAGATCAGATTTCAAAAGTATTTATGGCTCTAATTTTGTGTTGCTCATTACTTCTGACATCGACGCTGCTGATCTTAGTAGTACGCAGGACGCTTATCATATGAACTTCGTAATAGACCTAGCTCCATCGTTGAGTCTCTAGGGCTCTGTGGTAAAGCATTGGAGCGCGGAAATCCGAAGGTCTGAGGTTCGATTCCTCATGAGGACTCAGAATTTTTTCTTTGTCTCACGCTCGTAACAAGACGAAAAACATCTTTCTCTACTTCTGACATGTTTTAATTAAAGGTGGCAAGCTTATGCAAAGCATACGTGGCTTGAGTAATAATAATAGTAATAGCGAATATGATTGTTATCTAGGCACTTCCCACCGTGTTCAGCGCTGTCCGCTTAAAATAAAATGTAAAATTGTACAAACGATAGACAAACTTCGCGATAAAGAAGGACAGGGGTCAAAATAAACATGCCAATCTTTGGTTAGGTAATGGCAGCCCCTGCTAACTCTCTCGTAGCGGTAGTTATCGAAGAATGAAAAAGAAACAAAAAAACCAATTCAAAGGAGTAAACTAGACGATACATTAAGCAATATACATTGTGTCGAACAGCGGGGCGTTATCCAAAATATCACGTGGAGTGACTCTCTATTCAAAAATCTCTACATATGTCCATCGCGCATGTCAAATGCAGTGAAACTTCTAGAAAGTCATATAAGACAGGTTATCTGTAGACAAAAACGTGATAACAAGAGAGACACGTGCCCCCTAACGACCCCTCAATTAATCAAACTTTAAAACAGGTTGACTGGTTCAGGTATCAAAGCAAGAGATAGTAAATTCTCGCATCGTTCCACGATCGTTTCTAATTGGATGCAAATGCCGTCCATTACTGCCGGCGCGAGAGCAGAATATTTCAAAATTCGAACTAAACTTGGCAGAATGTTTATTTCGAGTCATTCGTGAGAAAATTAACGATATCTAAATCCTTGTTAGGAGGAATTAGCTAACTGTACAAGGATAAAGGTTTGGGTCAATTAAACTTATGGCTTCGTGATGCTTCACATTCTTTTGTTAAAGTTATAAGAGCATCGTATAATGTAAGAATTGAAACTTTAAGATAATAATTAATAGGCATCCTTGCTACATAAAAGATAAAAGATAAAACTATTTCTTGAGATAACGCGCTAATGTTCTGGTTTTTTGGCAGTGACACAAGATTTGATCTTTCACGGTTTCAACAACCATTTCGTTATATAAAATGTATATTTTTGTTTTTGGTAAAATTACATAATGACGGAGGTAATGGCTGTTAATGAATACCAGAAAAATTAAGCTGCCACTAGTAAGGTAAATTAAAACACACAATAACGATTTCACAAAGCAATTGCTGGTGCGAAGGCTATCGGCTACGTGCGCCAAGGTACACTATATTTTTATGTAAGCGCCTGTTTACAAACAAATTTGCACCGTAATTTTCACACAGAAACGCGACGTATTTTTAAAGAATTTGGACAGCGATTGTACGCAAATGAAGTCCATAAAATAGATGATTATGGCTAATCGTTACTTCAATCGTGAACGCACTGACACGAAATGGAAGAGAAATGAAAGCAAACCTTTCTCCAAGCCTTTCAAAGTGATCCCTGGTATTAGAAGCCATGGTTTTCTTTCCAGGTTAAGAGGTTGTTGTAACAAGAGAGTTTTTAAAATTTACTGAGTATAGTACTTCCGTTCTTGACTCGATTTCCAGAAATTCAATGTAAGATCGACGATCGCTGATGAAGAAAACTGAAAAACTCCAATTTTTCAGTATCGAAACGGTAGATCGTTTGCTTTGTCATGCACACGACGAAAACCACAAAACCGTTCTTGTTGCACATCTGGTTTTGATGTGCATCGCTAGGTTTTCACACGGCTGAATAAAGCGAAATTGTTCTTTGCTATCAAAAGAACACAACAATATCGTCTTTGAATACTGTCCCTGTGAAACACTTTCAAACCAGTGAGTTCTTCACATATATAACCGGTCCAAAATTATAGATGAAGTTTTGTTTATGCGAAAAAACTAGATCTTCCCTCCGGAAGGTTTTCGCGGCGGAATTAGAGGCGAAGATTCAATTTGACATGAAATACATGATGTATGTCATGTCTCGTTTCGGCCAGTTCCAAAAGCGTTCTAGAAAGTTCCACGCCAAAACAACGACCCGCGAACGAAGGTTTAGTGCATATGTTATCTCGCATTCGACCTGTCTCCTCAAAGCTGTTTGCATAAGAAATCAAACAGGTCTAATGTTTCAGCAAACAGCTCAAAACGCAAAGGCGAATGTTCTGGAAGCGGAAAATAAAGACAAACAATTGCTAGGGGCAAGTACACTTCGCCTGCACGAAAATAAAAATTTAATTAGAAAGCTTAACACCGAAAAAGGTGTTTAGGAAAACTAAGACCGCAGCGGTAAATTAGAAAAAAATTCGAGCGCGATCCCCTTGAATAAGGGAGAACAAAAACAAATTAAATGTGGAACTTAATTTCATTACCATATTTTTTTTCGCAAAATTATGCACTGGTAATATTGGGGAGACGGTCAGCTTTCGAAATAGCCTTAAGTCTCTAGAGCAATTATCCGGGATTATTTGGAAGATTAATTTTCATATCAGGAAAATTTATTTTAGAGCCTTCCACTCTGTTATAAAAAAAAAAAAAAAAATTAAAAAAAAAATTAAAAAAAAAAAGTTGAGGAAAATTCCGTCTGGTTTTCAAGACGCTCACTTCTTGTTTCCAAGGAAAAGTAACATACTTGTACATGGTTCGATACTTTTATCATTAGTATTGGATTTTCAGCTGACGAAACAGAATTTAATTTTCTTACGCCGAAAAGTTGGGAATGCACGGCTTTATTGACCTAATAACTCTCACATATATAAATGGTGATAAGCTGTCACTCGAAAAGAAAAAAAGAAAAAAATTCAGACATCTATTTTTGTAGAAGTAAAAAAAAAAAGGGGTACGAATTTTTGGATCGGGTATCTACCTAATTACAAAGATGAGCCAAAAGGACTTATGTAAGTGTCACCGCAAACGACTCCAAGATCGCGAGCTTTTCTTTCGTCAAAGAGGCTTGAAAATCGATCATCACCACTGGATGGATTAAATCGATTGAGCTAGGGGATTATGGTACATTAGAAGATTTAAGGAAAAAATTACCGACTTACACCTCAACAAGATCATAACTCAAAAGTTAGATCCTATTAATTTACATGAGGCAAACAAGAACTCCAGGACAGCCGGACAGAAGTTTTCGAAAGCACTAGAACAAAAAATAACAAAGAAACAATTCCTTATGGAAGGTTCTGGATAGAAAATATGTACATTTTAAAGGATTTCGTGCACGAATCCTACTGTTAGACGCAAACGGGAGACAAAGTAGGATTGCAATTGGAAAACAATAAAGAGATTAGAGGAATAACCAACTTAACCCACGCGACCCGTGCGAGATGAAGATCGACTTATCAAGTGTTTCATACCGCGGCCACTCACTTGCGTTACCAGTACACGACGGTCTGAAAATTCTCTCAATACAAGAAAGCTGTCGAGTTTTGGTTGCACAGAACTTTTCGAGGAAAAGCCAAGAGCAAAGCAACCAAGATTTCTTGTTTCAGCCTCAAGGCAAATTCGATGTATCTGCGAATTCGCATGCTTTCGTAAAACCAACTATCGTAAAACTTAGTTTTAGGGTCTGCTCGCAATTTGACTCAACGTGAAATGAATTACATTTTCAATGAAAGAGAACGAGTACAGTCCTCGTAGTTTAAGTTTTGGAATTAATATGATTTGGAAACTTTATGCACAACCTGAAAACTATAAGAAGTCACCAATTGAAGAGAAAATTTTTTGAGTGTGTAAGTTTGGATGAAGCTGGTGTTTTGCACGTGTCTAAGTGAGGAATACACAAACACCGCTCTTGTCAATCGAGAAATGAACTGAAAAAAATACAAAGAACTACAAAAACAAAGCAACATGAAAACAAAAAAAAAATAGACATTATATTACAACCCGCAATAACCTGCTTTATGGTAAGTGTTTTGTTTCCTTTTTGTTTCCTTTTCATGTTTCATCTCGTGTAATTTTGGTTTTCAAGGAATTCATTCTACACCTTTCAACATTTCGTAACCTCCCACACGCTTAATGCTAACTGTAATGTTTTGTATCTTTCTAGCTTCTTCAGACATATCGTGATACCGAAAAAAAAAAATGAAAAAGAAACGTGATGTTTCGCATTCTTGTGATGACAGAATCAGTGATCGAGGTCGACGAGCTGAACTGGTAGTTAAAAGCTATTTCGCAGTCATCCCAAGTGCGACTTCGGAGAGCTTATGCGGTCGGAACATCAATATGAAACAAAACCAGTTCACAATAAAGAAACGACACACGATTTCAGGAGAACAACTATAGAGTAAAGCGATCTTTTGAGGCGAAAACGCAACAACCATCATGGAAGTAAGCAAAGAAGGTCATATTAAATAACTTTCTATTTATAACGGCGACCAAATTTATTCGATATGCATCGAAGGCGGCCAGATGGCGGACAAGAAGTGCCCATCTAAAACTCATAAAACCCATACAATTTGAGATCTTGCGGTCCAACTGTGATGTTATATCGTTAGATCGTTCGAGAAAGAATTAATAAAACTCACACAACAATGAAAAGAGAAATTATGATAATCTGGACGATAATCAAAGCGGTTTTTAGCACAGCAATGAGACTTTCATCGACGACGTAAACTAATCTGTCAGCTATATAACGCGTCTTCCTGAACAACCCGCTGTCACTACAAAATTTGCCCATCTGAATTAAAATAATAATTGACAATATTTCGAAACCAGCTGGGTCGAGGTTGAAGGAGTTTTAACTGTTAACCGACAGCAGGAACATTTTTGTTTATCATATAAACAAGCTAAGTGTCGCTAAAAATATAATCTTATTGCTTAGCTGACAGGTTGAAAATCCCTCGACCCACGAAATAAAGTTCCAGAAGTTTCCAACTCGTGGATTTTAACATAATAATGACCACCTACAATGATAGTAATAATAGCGACGAAAGCAGCTTAGTAATTGCTTTTTTCATAGATCTTTTGGCTTGATATGAAAATGAGCAATTTCTGAACCGCCAAAAATACGCAATATCGGTCATAAGCGAGATTCTATGGCTAAAAATTTTACCCAGAAAAACAATCGATCGCCTAAGTGCTCAAAGTCCTTATTTTTAATATTATTCGTCGAAAAACATACTTGTAAACTATTTGAGAAATAGGCATCAGTGTCACTTGAGGAAGGAAACAAATTAAAATCCGCTAAAAGTATATTTAAGCACTGAACTAAATATGAAAGCAAAGATTTGCAACGTACACGTTTGTTTTCTTGTCTGCTTAGAATAAAAATTGGCTTTTGGTTAAAGAGGAATCACTTCCGCACCACATGCTGTGGAAACCTAAAAGTTGAATCGCTTTCACGATCTCGCAGATATGCAGAGAACATTCTGGAACTCTTAAAGGTAGCCACTATTGCCAATTAAACGAGAAAGGCGAGTAACAAACACGAAATCCATTTGGACATAATTTCCTCCGCTATTTCTATCTTAAGTGGTATTCGTGCTAATTTGATTCCCTGCTGCACGAACGTAAATTAAACTCAAAAAAGCTTCACGCGCGAGGAACGTTCTCTTATGGTTCAAGAATTACGTGCGCTCTTTCAACAGAACAATTTTAAGAGGTTCACATTTTAATCTAAAACAGCTTGTTTTCAAAAGCACTAAAACACTGCTTTTTAAAATGAGCATCAGTAGACTTGTTGTATGATTTTAGAGAAGTATCTGTTCGGAAAAGTACGAAGTACCAATTCTTCCGATGCGTTACTGTCATAAAAAGTTGCAAATGTATTAAACATGATCGTTTAATATACATAACCTAAACAATTTGAAATCATGACAGAACGTTGTCACCTATGAAAATCTTCTATATATTCTCCACCAACCAAACTTATGCATTGAAATCGCTGAAATTACACAATCAAACACCGAATATCTGAATATAAAGAGAAAAATATAAATGCGGCTTTTGAAGAGGGTATTCAAAATGAAAGATTCTCGGAATTCTTTTTATGAACATTCTAGTTTCTTGGCACTCATTGACGAAAATGAAGTGCTTTTGAATAACTTATTGCTGAAATTAATCTTCTGTTGGACACAAGAAAATCATTAAAACAAAGAAAAGATCTGAAATCACAACATACCTTCCACGCTTAATGTGATTCATCACTGTATCTGAAATAAAGAGGAAAATAATTTAAACTGTGTAGGTATAAACAGGCCACACTAGGCAATGTCCAATGATTGAAACTTAAGATATACGATTTATGTAAAACCAAAGAGAAATCATAAATATTCATTTTTTTTTATATAAACCGATCATACATACGTAATTAGACAGTCGAAGCCCCGCGTTCTGATTCTTTACTATGATATCAAAGCCATCTTAGTTGCTCTTTAAAACACGCTTTGCACGTGGTTTTTGCGAAAGTCCAATTCTTCAAAGTCGTCTCGCACGACGGAATATGTGACCTGCTCGTCTGGTTTGAATACGAAGCGGTTTTTTTTTTTCTTTTTTTAGATTTCATATTTTCGACTCTATGCTTAAATGTAGCTAAACCAATCGTGATTACACAAACGACTTAACTTCTGTCACAAACTAGAGACAAAATGCAGTTATCTCACGAATGCCAGTAGCATTAAGGTCATGTTTGAGAGTCGACCGAGAATAGTACACGACAATAAAACTGTCTTCGGCGTGGGCGTGAGTTCCAAAATAAATTCAGGTTGTTTGCAATTTATTGACACTCTTTTAGTAGGAAGCGCGAGGATGAAACGAACGTGGACTGAAAAGAGACCGCCAAGGCTTAGGAAGATACGACAACAGAACTTTGTTCTAGAGGTTGTTACAAAGTCTGCACGAAAGAAATCCAATTTCAATTTTAGCCCACGAACTATTCGAAAATGATATTTCCTTTATGTACTGGAAGAAGTTTGCATGTAGGATTGAAAGTTTTTAAGTGTAAAAGCCGTATTGAAGCAATTGCAATGATTGCAAAGAAATAAAAATTAAATAAACATATCACCGAGAAAAGGTCCGTCAAAAACCTGAAAGCAAACCTGAGACAGATGGAAGCGCCTCGCAGTTATCATCACTATCAGCTGGAGCTGTAGCCATTTTATCGAAATGACTTCTCGACTGCAGCAGTTCTGAATCTTAGAGCTATGAGCGGAGCGCGCGTTTACTCATGTTCGGAGAATATGCACAACCCAAACCGCAACGATATCAGAAGCAAATCTGCTGAATGAACCCGATCAGCACTATTATACCACAAAGGAAGTAGAAAGAAAATTCTAGAAGGACATCTGCGCATCTCTTAAACGTCTTAATTGGCAGCTCTTAGCGCACCTTGCCTCGGGTTTGTTATGTTAGGGGAGCTCACGTGCAAGTTGCATAATTTAACTATTCTATACAGTTATGTTGTCTATCAATCACTCTCTGTGCCGCGTGCATGTGTTCAGAAGTCACCAGAACCGAGCAGGAAAGCTTTTGCTATACCTCATCCAATAAGAACGGAAACACTGGTTCCTAGTTAGTTCGCTGCTTAGTCCAGGCGTGACCAGACTCGCAAAATCGTTATTGATAGTAATTTCGAAAGCATTGTTTACAGGAAAAGGGGAAAAAATAATAAAAACATCTGTGTGCATGTTTATTCCAGAGTCGACACATACAGGAGAAAAATCTACATATTCGCCCTAAAGTTCAAATCCTAACATCAACAAGATTGTTCTGTATAATGCTGTTTCAAGTCTTTCAAAATCTTCTTTGATCTCACAATTATCCCTGCTCTGCTTGGATTTGTTGCTTTCTCTTTGATGCTTCACGGCTTTTTCATTTTGCTAGCTTAAAGGTTACTTTGAGATAAAAATTTTATCGAAAGGACTTTCGAGTCATGAATGTTCTTTCCTTTTGACCCAAAGAATTATACCGATATCAGTGCAAATCAATGCAAAGTCCGTACGAGCCAAAATTTAAATAAAAAAAAAATTCGAAACCGAAGGTGATAGATCAATCCGAATTCTTAGAACTTTCTTAGGGCAAAATCTATCGCTATTCTTCGAAAGAATTTATAATAAAATCTACCAAAGATCGATTTTCACTGTCATAAATTACGACTTCTGAAATTCTCTGTCCGCGCTACACTAATTGTTATCACTTCCTGATACCTTTCATCTCAAAAGAATGAAACAAGTTAAAGATAGCAACAGGAAACCAATTCCTTCGGAGGACAGGTCAATCAAAGACAGGGTCGTCTACCGGTCACTGAAAAAATATCCTGTCCTTCTTACCAGGTGTTCAACCCGAAAAGAGCACCCAATACAGCTAAGGTTTGTCGATGCACAAGATGTACAGCAGAACTGTCTTGTATCTATACATGCTTCGTTTGAGATAAGATTTTTCCAGTATAATTTTTATTTGAATCGCAAGGAAGTAAGTGGGGAATGATAACTTTGAAATAACACACTCACAAGCATTTGACGATTACTAGTAAGAATGAAATCGAATATTGCTTCTCTTGATTTTCCACCGCCTCAATCTGAGATGAACACAATAGAACAAAACAATGCGAGTCTACGGTTTTTGTGGCTGTGATGTAAACCTCCGAGTAAAATTTAGGGGCAAAACTTGATTCAACATTCAGCATCTTGATTATTTTTCAATTTATTTTTTCTGCATCTCTACTCGCGTGGAATTTTTAGTACACACAGTTACACCGTGAATATGTCTCATTTTAAAAAATAACTGAGAGATTATTAATGAGCTTTCATTGGTCGATAGGTGTGTTAGAAAATGACTGTGTGTGGCGAAGTTCTAGATTTGAGCGTGAGCACCGTTTTGTAAAAATAATTGAATACTTCTTCCGTGTTTACATAACCTCATTGAAACACTTGGGTGGTTGGGACAATTCTCGAAAGTTATGCAAACCATCGACTGTGTCTTCAATTTACATACTTTCTAGAATGATCCGAGTCCCTCTCCTGCTACGATGACGCTTGGAAAAGAACACGGAAAAGGGATTCTATTGCTTGAGGGCATTTGATTACATCAAATCAATGAGTATCAAGATTTCTAGGAAATGTATTTTAAATTGTGCACAGTTTTCGCATCAAAAAGTTGTCTGTGGATCTAAGCGCGAAACCCAACGGTCTGAGGGACCGATACTCGGAGAGGGACGCTAATTGTTCCTTTGTCTTACACTGATAAAAAAAGTTGACATCTTTCTTTGCTATTTTGATATAAACAAGAACAGTAAGAGGTACGAGAAAAACGAAATAAACAAGTCAAACAAGCGGCTTATTTCAATAAAATGAAACCAAAATAATCAATCAAAAATGGCCTGACCTTTAGGTGCAAACTGAAGGTCACACAATCGCCCGCTGCAATAAAAAATCAAAAGGAGTTTTGTCCTAACCAAGGCGGATTCCAGACGTAATTGTCTCCTGGCGAGCTCCTAAACGTAATGCGGGCAAAATAATAATGGCAGCCAGTATCTTAAAATGTCCCCTTACTATGACGCTGCAAAAAATGCCTATTTTGTTTGATTCTGGAAACAGCTGTGTACGAAAGCAGATTGGATGTTATTTATTGAAATTACTCCCAGCAACAGATTTCACAACATATACTCATCTCAATATTGGCTTGATAAAGAAAAGCGAATTTTCCAGAGAAACAGATCTATTCTCCACGTGCCTTTGATGAAAATAGTTCTCACAGCTGTTTCCTCTACGGTCAACAAAAATATTGTCATGTTTATGCTGACTGCGAACAATTGAGGAACTATGAGTTAGGCTAAAAACAGATTGTCAAAAAAGGGCAATTCACACCAAGGAGACGTGGATTAGTCCCTTCTTGAATTCAAGTAAAGAAATAAAATGCCAAACTAGACCAAGCGGTGATGGAAAATCGAGCTTAATAGACCAGTGGAAAAACCAATATCTTAATTGCAACCAACAGGAGAGCTATTCTCTCAAATAATTATCTGCTTTTCTTAGCTTCAAGTGCTATCTCTCCGCGTGGTATCCTTTTAAAGAAGACAAAACAAACTCCGCAGCACGATTTCAAAAGCAAAGTTATCGAAGAGTACACCCATTACAAGCCAGAATGTTCTTCAATAGTGCACGACATGAACTTCTACATGGATATTACATTCATAGAGAACATACATTATTGTAGATAAATATTATCGAGGGCATATTACGCTGAAGGCACGCTTTTGTGTCATTATATAGCCTTAGAAATCCACCTTTTCTCTTCAAAGAATCCCCTTAATGGCGTCAAGAGCTTTTGTCGCTCTGATCTTTCTAGATTGAAAGGGCAAACTTATTAACGGCAGGTTACCAATAAGATACAAGCAAGCCTACACATTATCTTATCGCGCGCCAAGCCACAACTGATCGATTTTTATAATCTCGTAATTTATCAGTTTATCAGTGTGTTGTCCTTGAGGAATGAAGAAATTAGATCTTTATCAACTCGCGAAAATGACGATCGCAGATCGAGATAAACATGCTCATTGAGTTTCCGAACAAACAAATATCAAAGTAAACTCTAGAACTTTTGTCCGCATACGTCCGGAATTCAAAATCAATCACCCTGCAATCTATTTATTTTCAATTTGGCAAAGGGGCAATTTCCTCAATCACGAATTTTAACTCTGTAATTATTAAAAAGTGTTTCTCGAAGCTACTGTACTTAGCCAAGAGTGAAGCAGTCGTTACCAAATAAACATCAGAGCAATAACAAATAGCTTTAAGGTAAACGCTGAAGCTACTGAAAATGAAATTCGAAGATTTGAATCGCCGAAATGCAAATTTTTCCCTCTGAATGCAATTTTCTATCTATCTAGAATATAGCTACTGACGCAGTAATGACTTGGTGGAAAATTGCCACGCGGACTTCGTGAAATTACTCCGGTGATTTGTCTCTTTGAGTACATTTGTACACTGTAACTTAATTAAACATCAATGACGACTAGCCGGGGAGAAATTACCGTCTAGCACTTTCTAAGATATCGTGGTGTGAATCAATGAATATTACCATCTAACATAACAGTATCAGAGAACGTCTGCTTAGCTAGATCGATTTTGTTTTGCCCTCGAGGTCTTGCGGCTCGTTTTAGCGCCTCTATCGCGTTTGATTACAAAAGAGCGCTAAGTAACCCACCAGCCACGCGGGATAGGAAGCAATTTTTTTTCATCTTTTTTAATTTTTAATGTGAAGACAAGCAAAACTACCTTGACGTGGCTTAATTGCCTAGAAGACATCGAACGAGAAAGAATAAACTCATAAAAATATAAACAATGTTAAAGGTGAAGGGCAACTGAAAACTTCCAAAATGTAGCCTGAATTTTAACAGTAGACAGACCATCACGAGGTTATGATTGTTTGAAAATCATTTTGTCGTTCATAGAGACGGTCGCTATTTTTCGCCCAGGGGGAGGTAAGGAGGGTCGGGGGTTTTGGTCGTGTCCCAATAGAATTTATCTAATCCCCCCACAGGTCTCTGTGGTATTCTAATAACGCCCCCACCCCCTCTATGGTAATAAAAGTGAAAATATCAAGTTAAAAATATGTGTAACCAATTGCCTCGAATACAAATGTGAGTTCAACAGAATTTGAAGTATATGAGTTTCAAAACATCAAGCAGAAGAGCATGTTCTGTGTGACCTTCTGAGCTTCTTTAAATAAAACTTAAGCTTTTTTTTTTTAATTATGAATAATTGACCCTATTAGGACATCATCTGACCCTCCCCCACTCCCCGCGATTAATAATGAGTGGTCTCTTATTGAAGTTTATATCATTTTGGCGCAAAATAAAGAGAATCTCAAGAAAAAGTCGACATCTCGCTTACACTCTTATCTATGAAAACTCCTATAGACGTTAACGAGCGAAAGAACCAAGAACCTCACGCAAGGCTTTAATGTTAATCCTGGAGCAACCTTCGTCAATGGTTTTCCTGACAAGCCGACTATTATGATAATCCAAAACAGAAAGCGTTTCCATCGAGTATCATTTGATCAAAATCAAGTAATCAAAACGGCAGATCAGAAAAGGAGAAAGACACAACTCACAGCACATTTAGCCTCAGTAAAAAACGTGACTGATCACGTCGCGATTCAGGGTTTAGTTTCACGTCTGCCAGGTTGGTAGCGCCATTTTTTCTAAACAAATGACTGAATAAAGTAAGGTAAAACCAACACGATCCCAGATTTCATTTGACATTCGATTGAAAATTGCTTTAGTAACTTGCGGCCGAACTTACCATGAATTATCGACTCTTTGTAACGGTGTTGGCCACTGCGAACCGCTGCTGAATGTCTTTGTAACGTTTGAGTTCTTGCTGGGAGACAGATGGTGTGAGACTGTCCAAAGCTTTCCGGAAATCCGCTTCCGTAACTTGTATGTCGGTATCATCTAAGCGAGGGTCAGCTTCGCCTAAAATACAAAGCAAAGCTATGTATTGACTCATGAAGCTCCCGTGTAGTCTCAACACAAAAATACGCTCATTAACAGAAAGCCAGCACTGTGTCCGTAAGGTACTCTTAAGCTTAGAGGGGGGCGAATATTCCATGCAAGACAAGCGAAAGTATTTAACCCTTTGATCCTTAATGGTGACTAGCATCTAGTTTCTTGACTAGCATCTAATTTCTCCTTACAATATCACTCCTCGATCACACATCAAGGTCACGAGAATAAAGGAAATGATCACCAACTAAAGAAGCTGTTGATTGATAGACAAATTCTCCTTTTAAGCACCTAAGAAAATGTGTAGAGAACAGTCTGGAGAATATGCATACTGCATGTTAAGTATTCAGACAAGTATGTAAAGGGTTAAGACGAGTATGTAAAGGGCTAAGACGAAAAAATGTGTTGATGGGCCTTCATGACTCCTGAGTTAATCCGTTAACGTACTTTGTAACGCTTCCATAGCATGGCTGTTCCTGTTATTCACGCGACTTTGCACGTCGCTGATTGCATGCGATTTTGTGTCAATGCAGCCAATGATATACAGAAAGTCTGTAGGATGTTATTTGACGATAGTTGGAGACTTAAGGTGACATGTCAACAGACCATTCATTACCCTTGCGTGTTTAACGCACCGCGCTTTTTAGAACAGAGCAACCGATCGAGAAATGGAACTAGAAAAAGGAGCAAAATAATCGAGCCCCTTATGTTTGCAGAAGGTCAGGCGGTTTTAAATTGACATCTGAAATAATCTTCACTACGCACGCTTTGCTGTGAAAATGGTTTTTACCTTGCTCGAGTTCTTCAATCTTTCGCTTAACCGATTGCAATATGGCATCTGAACACAAAGCGTAAAAGTCGGCTCCTGTTAAGTTGGAGGGACAAAGTTCCGTTATGATTTCCAACTGCAAATCAGGGTGTAATTTAAACCTGCAAGAAACGAAAATACACAGCCTTACATCCTTTATCAAAATGGACAGCTTCGAGCAGCTACAATATCCCTAGCTGGAGCTAGACGCCAAAAGATTGATTCTGGAAAGTGAAGAGTAGCCATACTAAAACCCAACTGGAGCACATCGCAACGACAATTCGCTATTTGCTTAGTGGTACATTTTTTGAAAATCTTTCTCTCGGTGATTATCGCAGCGCTTGGCTTGATTACTTCCCTTAAATATTTTCCTTAACGAATTTGATTGGAAAATATGTTTTTTTTTTTTCCATCGAAAGCGCGAGGCAATAGCGAGTCACACACGCAGGAACGAGCGCGGAAGAGGTCAGCGCGGTAATAACCGGCTGACAATCTTTTTTTCTATCGTGGACCGCAAAACAAAACAGAAACCATCCCCTCGTTACGTCGCCAACAACAATATCATTCACACAAACCTTCCTATTTACCATCGTTAAATATTCAGTAAGTGGACTTACTTTCTCGTCAGAGCCTTGAGAATGTTGAGCTGTGATCTGCGGTCCTCGCTCACTCCTAGGTACAGTAGTTTATCAAATCGACCAGGTCTCAAAAGCGCTGGGTCTAGAAGGTCAGGTCGGTTTGTAGCCCCAATGACGAATACGTCACATGCTTTGTGAAGCCCGTCAAGCTCAGCGAGCAGCTGCGACACTACTCTGAACAGAATCCCAAAACATTGAGAGAATTAAAATTGAATTTGCTAAAAGACTATGAAACGCTGAGCAATTTCTGACCAACGCTTAGCTGATTGCCGAAACCGCTTTCGCGTTACGTCAAGAAATCCCTCTGCCTCAACACCGTCTCGTCCAATCAAATGCAAAACTAAAACCAATCACAATTTGGTCAGTCGCGCTTTTTCCCGCGCTCCAAGCAGGTTGCTGGGTTCCGCTATGAGACATCACTGGCTCCTTACGATATCTAACAATTGCTCACCGAAGTGGAGGTAAATGTTTACCACTTTCAATGACAATGAGTTGAATCATTGTTTAAGTATATACCACACAAAAGCCAAAAATCAGTTTACTTTTGTCAATATACCGAAAAAATGGTCAAGTTAAACTCTTGACTTCCGACTTTGTTCCTTCGGCTGTTCAGTGGGGAAGAATACCAGCTAATCACTTCTGAAATAGCGCGGGCAAAAAGCTCAATTCAGCTGTGTAGTATATATACGTACTTATTTTCAGTGCTCTAACTGGCCGATAAGATTTTTTTAAGTGTTGTCTTCGACACTCAGTTTCCTCAATCGGGAAGTTCTCTACACGCTGATCGCAGCCATGGCAATTAAGTACTTATTTTAAAAAAATACACAATTTTCAAGTGCACCCGCTACAAAGAAAGTGATCTACACCCATCTGTGAGTAAACTATCTGTCAACTGACATATCCGAAAAATCGACGATTTTGCCCATCGTACGTTTCGAGCGTACTCTTTAACTATAATCCGTGTGATTACCAGTGAATTCAGCCAATGTAACAGTCAATCTAACAATCTAATTCACTAATTCAGAGCTGAGTGCTCTCCTCACGCGACGACGAAATTGCAGAACGATTTCCACTGACGATCAAATCGATTTTTGTATAATTAGCTTTGGGGAACATTGTGCTCACTCGCAAAACTCACCGATCCATGACTCCCCCAGAGTCCCCACTCCCTCCCCTGTTGGGTTTTCGCCAATGAGTCCAGTTCATCGAAGAATATTACAGAATGTGCGAAAGGGGGGAGCGGGGGGGGAGCGTGCGAGATTTTTTTTTTTGTTAAGGGAGGGCGTATTTTAATGTGGGAGCGGATAGGGGGGGGGGGGGGGGGCGGGGGGATTTGAGGAGCCGCGGGGGCGGGCGGATTTTTTTTGTTTTTTTTTTTTGGGGGAAACACACAATGGATTTTTTTATTTTTTGGCGCAACAAGCGTGCACTTTGCCGCGCGACCCGCTAACACTTCGCGGACATTCTGTTCACTTGACGAAACAACATACATGTGTATGAATCTTCGGGTCCCTTCACACTGGCACAGAAAAAATAAGATCGTGTGTAGAGAATAAATAAATTGATGGCAAGAGTGGAAACACATGGTTAAAGATCCACTTGTCGACGGCGCTAAAGATGGCAGTGTGCGCGTTTGGTGCTTTGCCTGATTGCAAGGCCACCCTTGACCAACGTTGCGAGTGCGCGCAAACAAGCCACCTAAGGGGTTCATCAAGTTGCGCCCTTACCTTATAACCAGTTCGCCACCACTTCAGGGAAGTAGTAGGAAGGGGGGAGGAGGGTGCGAACCATTGCAATGGGGAGAGACTGTTGGTGACCCAGTTGGCAAAACGAGTACGTACCTTAGAAAGTTTAGAGAACATTCCGTAAGCAACAGCTTTGGCCAGTAATGTTTTACCAGTACCAGATGCGGACCGTGACAAACAGCGACCCCTGGTGAAAAGATATTACGTTAGTTAAATTTACAAGTGAGGGCAACGGCAATGAGCAACAATTAGGATTGCTGGAAAGTAAAGTGAAGTGTGAACTTGTGAGGAAAACTTATTGATAGAAACTTTTGTGAGTCGTTGAGAGTCAAGTTTATTTCGTTCTAGCTGAATCCTACTGTTTCAAAGAGAGATGGCTCTTGGACTTTTGAGACAAGGGAATGAAGTGTTTCGGTTTTGAGTAACAACAAGGTTGTGGAAAAGCACGTTTAAGTACCACGTATTTAAGGCATACAATTCGTCACAAAAGTCTTGTCCAACTTCTTTGGTAAAACTACAGTCAGTACCGATTAATTCAAATTGCTCAGCAGTTTTTGAAGAAAATTTTTAATTTGGGATTTAGACCATACGGACACGACCCAGTAACGATACGCTCGGGGACCAATTTACAACAATATTACTGTACCTGATCTCCTCAGCCGGCTGCAAACAGCTCTGGATGTCTGCCAGCGGTAAACTGGACCAGTGTCCAAGATTTCTGCTTTCACCTACTTGCCAATCCTCCACACATCTTTATCTCGATTTAACACATGGTATTTTCGGCGCTCCAATACGCATCTGACAAGGACGAGCGTGAAGCATCTCTAGGGATTATCTTCAAAATCACCGCTGGCAAATTTATGCCCTCCCATTGTTGTGCTCAGCTACTTGCTCAAATTCCCATGGAAACCAAGTTTGGCCTTTTGGGTTCAGTTGGAAACTGCCCCCAGTTCCCAGGGCACTCCTCTAAGAGGGCGCTTTTAACAGCAGTAAGTTGTGGCATTTTGAAAACAGAGCAACCAAGGTCCTGCAGCACCAGTCCTGCAGTTACTCCTTGCCCCCACAGCGATTCACAACAACTTTCACTTCATTTTCCTACCCAAGCAAACAACCGCCATCTCAGCAAGTCCCACTACAGGCACTTATCTCTACATCTTCTCCTTCTCATGGGTGCTTCAAGTTTCAGCTCGTGAAGGAAGCATGAGTACATGTCAGAGGGTTATGTCATTAGCAGCGGGAGCACGTCGCGAGGACGACTACTGGGCCAATCTGAATCGTCCTTTAGGCTGCTGAGACAATTGGAGCATTGGTGGCTGCTATTCGTGGTTCGTCTCGTCATTTCCGGTGGCTTTGTCATTCTTCCCAGAGGCATGGATGTTGGACAATAACAGGACACAAGGTGAGCATGAAAACAGCTAAACAAAAAAAAACAAAATATATGGTAAAATCAGGCCACGCTGATGTTTACTGTACAGGCCTAAATGAGAACCTACTACACTGCACGACAATCACATCTCCTTACAATGATATGTTAGTGTTCTTTCGTGTGACATCCCATACTAAAAACGTGCCTCCCTTTACTCAAAGGAATATAGTAGGATTCTTATTTTAATCAAAGATTGGGCAATGGAAAAGTTCGATTTACAAGAAAGTGTAAGCATTTTGGGGTCATATGGCTGCACTGTTTCATCTCACTCATGTTAAGAATTATCACCTGTACCTGCGGACCAAATGATTCATCTCCTACAAAATTCCAGTGAACCATCCTGTATTAGGTTCAACCCTCACACCAACCAAGCCCCATTGTAAGAAGATAATCTCCGGAATCTTACTTGGCTTGTCCACCTACATAAAACACTGAATTCTGTTTCGGGTCCAGAGGGAGGAAAACAGTTTTTCATTTGATTTAGAATTTTACACCCCTGGGCTTAGCTTAAAGGCACTGTTAAGAGTGCCCTGCTGAGGAACCCTACACAAAGGTGTCCCTTAGAATGGTCAGCTACATAAGTGAGAGATAAACAAGGACCAACAAGTATTTAGGGAGCTTGTGGCCGTTGCTCACAAAATCTCACATGTAAAATGATGACACGTTTTGTCGAAGCGTAGGGTTCATGAGCCACGAACAGCAATCAAAAAGAGTGCTACAGGCACTTGTATTGCGCCAAACCATTATGACCGGATACCATACCTCTTTGGAATATATTTTTCAGTCTTGATCTCTGTAGCTGCTCACTGATATTCACCAATCAGATCAAAGCAATTGACCTCAAAAGTATGCACTGTTCAACCTTTTGCTTGCTTGCTTTGGGGCAATCGTACTCTTTCCATCTCCAGGAGGGCCAGTTTTAAGAGAAGGTGAAACACTACCAGGAGGCAAGGGTTGGGTCTCATCTGGAGCAGAAAGATATAATCAGTTAGTTGTAGCTATTTGTGTTAGATCAATGAAAAACACATGAGAACTTTTCTCAAGACAATACTTTGTGGTGAGGTTCATGTATTTTACTCTCTCCTGGGCCAATGATGCTTTTCCACCCTTGGTGAATAGTAAAAGAGCCGTTGGCTTCTTTAATTGTAACCACTGACTACACCTAACAACTGATATTGCATATTCTCCATAGTGCTCTCTATACATTACCATAGGATTCCAACAAGGAGAATGTTGTATATCAATCAAGAGCTTCTTTAGTTTGCTGAGCATTTCCTTTATTCTTGTGACCTTAATGTGTGATTCAGGGGTGATATTGTAATGAGAATTAGATGGTACCATTCTCAGGGTGTTTAAAGGGATAATAATTAAGAAACTCAAGCCACAGATCTGTACTGGTATTCAAATGAGATGTGACAATATTGACTAACTCAGCAGGGGAACTGTTTAGCCCAGCCGGGCGAACACTCTCCAGTTAATTTATATCAACAACAGAACTGTCTCTTCCAAAAGAGTGGCCCATAAATGTTGTGACTGTGCATCTCTGAGAAAAAAATGATATATAATTGGCAACCAAGGCAATCATGGACATATACAGTAATTAATTGTACCAGTGCCTCTGATTTTGCTTTCTTTTCTTGTAATGTTTATTATAGATGTAACAGAAAAGACAGGCACATACTATTGTTCATGTAAAAAAGTTTGAAAAGAGACCTGATTATGACATCCTTGAGATGCAATAATGCAAGGAAAAACAAAAGAAACCCAGCAGGGGGGGAGGGGGGGGGAAAGAGGAGCATTCAGACATGTACAAATAAAATGTTTGATGACTAAGGAGGGCTAGACTGTAGGGTCAAAAAGAAAAAAATTGCCTCTACTCATGATCACAGTATGAAACTAACTGTAGCTGTATCTATACTCCGTGACATATGTATTTGTAAAGGTACTATTTTCCCATCACATCCATTCAGTCAATGAGCACATTTGTACTGGTAGTCATGTATATAAACCATAGCTACAAAGGTATTTCCTTTTAAACGTGTATGATCAAGTGGAACTGAAAGAAAAGACCATTGAAAAAAACAATAGAAACTTACTGATAAAGGGAAGTGATGTCTGGGTGCACTAAAAAAAGATGTACTTCCTGAGCTGCGCTAAGAAAGCCTTGGTCACTTGAAAGAAAAAACCCCAGATTTGAGGTCCGTGATTCATAAGGTGAACCCGACTCCTTAGAAAGTCACCTTTTCTTCCCAAAGATGAAACATGTAGAATACAGATCCCACTGTCAACGTGCTTGGAGAGTTTTGAATGGTTTTGGCAAGTGCATGATCAAAAGAATCCACGGCTTTGTAAGAAGGAGAGTGCACCAGGGCAATGTGAGCTTCATTTGCAAAAATGAATGGTTTTCTACTCATGCTTGCAGTGCTAGTAGATCTTTTGGTTCTTCATTCTGTATGGTTTCTGGATTGGGTAGACATAAATACTAGGCCTTTGGTTTTCATTAAAAAAGGCTGTCATGTAACAAAATTACGTAGAGTAAGGGGCAAGCGTATCCGATTCCATCTTCAATTTGCCAATTGAATGCACAGGGAAAATTTCACTATATTCAAAAAATCATTTTCATATATGGGAGGATTAGCAGTTACACAATTTGAACCATATGACACTTCTCACCGCTGAGACTGTTGTGCAAAGCATTGAAAGCTATTGCTGAGAACCCTGTTACTGCTGTTGATTACAGAATACATACCGGATTTTGAGCAGTGCGATGATTTGACCAGCTGCCATTGAACATCTGTAGGTCAATCAAATTGACAGTGAAACAAGGAGCTCTGCTTGAGTGGATCAAATGCCAAATTGCTATGACTTCATTCACTGAACTCCAAACCACTAGTTTAAATGGTTCCCGGCATGGGGAGCTAACCGACAGTGTAGTGGTCCCATAAAGCGGACTCCTGGAGAAGTGGCATGCAAAATCAGAGACAAGAAAACAAATCATTTGCATGGGGATGGACCACAGAGGATCCACTCACTAATTGCAGAGTCAAAAAATAACATATTGGTCATTTCAGCTTGGATCTGACTAAACAAGTTTCTGATGTAAGGCCTCATTTGTACTAGAGGCTTACACTGCAAGTTATAGACATTATAACCACTGCTTTTCCTGGTTCACCTTAAATCTTTACGAGGAGCATGAAAGAAATTCAGGCTGCCATTTTCTCGTACATTTATAGGTGCCATTTGAAAGACTTTTCGCGAAGAAATGCTACTAATGCGCTCTTAGCCATGAATAGCTCTCTTCGGATGACACGCCAATGACAATTCTCTCAAGTGGAAAAGGGTTCACCTTTTACACCAAACGAATGTCATCAAACATGCAGGCTGGTGGGTTGAAGAACGTCTGTAAAATAAAAAAACTTTCAAATTCAATCAGATGGTGGAATTTTAGCTCGTCAGTGCAAGTACAAGCAGTCAGTTTATCAACTCTTTTCGGTAGTGGAATTTTGAAGGCCGTTATAATTCCTAAAGCAAACCCTCTTTCCCACTTATTCGATGAATTAAAGTGCCCATTAGCTACAGAAACGATACCGTAAAAGAAGGGAAGATCAGAGGCACAGGTGGAGACAAAAATACTCTTTGGAAATAGACAAATCACTGCACTTCGGTAAGTATAGTCCGCCATTTTCCAGTGAGCTAGGATGCCTGGCCGATGAAGCTCTCAGACCCAGTCTTAATTTTTTTTACGGTTTGTGCACATATGCATGGGGTTGTGTTTGCTGTTGAAAGGACTTCAATATTTTAGAATGTCATCAGGCAGGCTACCACATTTAATTTCTGGACTGTGTTATATACGTTATGCAATGCGTTTACGCACGTTCATTAGTAGATTTCGAGGGAAAGAACAGCTTAATGGCCACATTATACAAGTGGGGTTTCATTCGAATTCCGTGTTTGTTTTGATTGCAAGTTACACAAACATTTCTTGTGATGTAATGTTGCAACCGGTCCAATTGGAGATTTGCGATGTCTGCAGAGAATTTGCAAAAGGACGAAGGCGAAGAGCCCTTGCTTCAAAAAATCCTAACATTTTGTCTGGTCCCCTCTAAAATTCCCTCTTGACATCTGGGATTTTTACAGAAAGCTGTCGCCTCATTGTGGGACAGTGGAAGAGGTCTGACCCCCTAAGGATTTCGATCTCTTAGACTGGGGAAAGCTGATTCTCAGGAAAAGAATGATATCTCATGTTATAGCGTTCTTCGCTGAGAGTGATGGCATAGTGGAGGGAAAATTTGGTTGAAAGGTTTTCCAGGAGATACAAGTTCCTGAGGCGAGATGTTTCTATG